>NC_080175.1:34229045-34529045 GCF_950295315.1 Erinaceus europaeus
GCTAATAGCTTGAGCTCTGACCATATCTCCTGGAAATGGTAGGATTTTCTGCCTTTAGTAGGCCAGCCAATAAGGGGTCCTAGTGGTGACACCAAGGAGGTTACTATAACTTAATTTGAGTTAAGAATTAGAGTAGGAAAAAGGGGAAATTTTTTTTCCTTTTAATTTTTAAGCATACCTCCTTCCCCACCCCCACCCCCCATAACCAGTCCCTGTGGACAAGCTCCTAGCAGGATCCCCTGCTAGGAGCTCCTTTTCTTTACCAAATTCCTGTCCCACCAGGGAGTATCATTCATTCTAAGTCTTTACCCTTCTGAAACCTCTGGCCTTTTTTCTTTTCTTTTTTTTTAAATTTTTTTATTTAAGAAAGGATTAATTAACAAAACCATAGGATAGGAGGGGTACAACTCCACACAATTACCAACAACCAACCTCCATATCCCACCCCCTCCCATGATAGCTTTCCCATTCTCTATCCCTCTGGGAGCATGGACCC
Source organism: Erinaceus europaeus (assembly GCF_950295315.1). Classification (NCBI taxonomy): domain Eukaryota; kingdom Metazoa; phylum Chordata; class Mammalia; order Eulipotyphla; family Erinaceidae; genus Erinaceus; species Erinaceus europaeus. The sequence goes on from NC_080175.1 coordinate 34,229,542, forward strand.
AGGGTCATTGAGGGTTGCAGAAGGCAGAAGGTCTGACTTCTGTAATTGATTCCCCGCTGAACATGGGCGTTAGCTGGTCGGTCCATACTCCCAGTCTGGCTGGCCTTTTTTCTATCTAAGTAGCCAACCCACCCACCTCACCCCGCATAGCTAATTAAATAATTAAAAATAAATACATAAAAAAACCTTTCCTCTCACTACTCTTTTATGACTGTTCTTTTTCTTATCTTTTATTTTTTCTCTCTCTCTCTTTCATTTTTTTTCTTTTTCTCATTCTTGTCATCCCTTCTTCCTTAATCCTACAGCTTCCAAAATCACAGCCCCCAGCCCCTACACCACCAAACAGTGTGCCTTTTTGAATTCACTGATACATATTTGGGAATTTCCTTTCACTGCTCTTTAATTACAGCTCTTTTTCTTATCTTTTCCCTTTTCTCTCTCTTGTCTCTTTCTTTTCTTTTTATCTTGTCATACACTTCTTCCTTCTTCTTTGCCTTTCTGAATTTGTGAATTATTTTTGGGAAGAAATCTGACTCAGAGTGGACTCTCTAGGTGTGTATCTCTGCTCTAGTTCCCTTTCCCCTCTTGTTACCCCTAAAATATACTGTGGATAGTAGATTCGCATAACTGTCTATTCTTGCTATCCTTTCTTTCTTTTCTCTTTCTTCTTCACTGGGATTTCGTTACTATTTAGTCACGGACAGGACAAATTGTTTGGCTAACTGGTAATGATTAAACTGCTTCGATACTTTCTTCAGTTGCTACTGTAATTCCTGAGGTTGCTGAGTGTAATTTTCATATAGGTATTTAGTACAGTGTTACTTGTACTCAAGACACAACAACTGAGGAACAACAGAGCATAAAAAAAAGAAACATAAATCAAAAAAATGGGTAGATCAAAAACAAATAAAACTGCTACTCCAATGAATGAAGACAAGAGCCCAGAAGAAACTACAAATCAACCAGAAGTAACCATAGATAAGAAAAGTATGCAAGCAATAATAAACTTATTAATCACAGAAATGAAAACAACATTGGAGGTAAGGAATGGCAGTATTAGGGAAACAACAGTTGAGACCCCCAAGGAAAATATTGATTTTCTTGAGGCAATTAGAGAATTGAAAGCTGAAATGGTTGTAATGAAGAAAGAAGCTGAGGCAAGGGAAAGCAGACTAACAGAAGCAGAAAACAGAATTAGTCAGACAAAGGATGAGTTAGAGAAAACGAAGAAAGAGGTAAAAGAGCTTAAAAAGAGACTGAGAGACACTGAAAACAACAACAGAGACATATGGGATGATCTCAAAGGAAGTAACATTCATAAAATTGGCCTGCCAGAGGAAGAAAGAGAGGAAGGGGAAGCAAACATTCTAGTGGAAATAATACAAGAAAACTTCACAGACCTGAATAACAGAAAGGACATCAAGATTCAAGAGGCCCAGAGAGTACCAAACAGAATCAACCCAGACCTGAAGACACCAAGACACATCATAGTCACAATGAGAAAAAATAAGGATAAAGAAAGGATCCTAAAGGCTGCAAGAGAAAAACAAAAAGTCACATACAAGGGAAAAGATTATCTGCAGACCTCCACTCAAACTCTAAAAGCCAGAAGGGAATGGCAAGATATCTATCAAGGCCTGAATGAAAAATGGTTTCAACCAAGGATAATATATCCTGCTAGACTTTCATTCAAACTAGATGGAGGGATCAAAACCTTCTTAGACAAACAACAGTTAAAGGAGGCAACCATCACCAAGCTGGCCCTGAAAGAGGTTCTGAAAGACCTCTTATAAACAAAAACATCACTATAATACTTGCAATATATCAGAGTAAACAACTTTTTTTTGAACAATGGTACTACAATACATTAAATCCATAATATCAATAAACGTCAATGGCTTAAACTCACCCATCAAAAGGCACAGGGTGGGGGGATGTATCAGAAAACATAACCCAACCATATGCTGCTTGCAAGAATCCCATCTGTCACAACAAGATAAACACAGACTTAAAGTGAAAGGATGGAAAACTATCATACAGGCTAACGGACCACAAAAAAGGGCAGGAACAGCCATTCTCATCTCAGACACAATAGATTTTAAATTAAATAAAGTAATAAAAGATAGGCAAGGACATTACATGATGATTAGAGGATCAATCAGCCAAGAAGACTTAACAATTATTAACATCTATGCACCCAATGAGGGACCATATAAATACATTAAGCACCTACTGAAAGAATTTCAAAAATACATCAATAGTAATACAATAATAGTGGGAGACTTCAATACCCCACTCTCACACTTAGACAGATCAACAAAGCAGAGAACCAATAAAGACACAAGAGAATTGAATGAAGAGATTGACAAACTACACCTCTTGGACATTTTCAGACTCCTCCACCCCAAAAAACTGGAATACACCTTCTTTTCAAATCCACATAACACATACTCAAGGATAGACCACATGTTAGGCCACAAAGACAGCATCAATAAATTCAAGAGCATTGAAATCATCCCAAGTATCTTCTCAGACCACAGTGGAGTAAAACTAACATTTAACAACAAACAGAAAATTATTAAAAGTTACAATGCTGACTCAACTTTCAATTATTTTTTCAAATATATATTTATTTATATATAATTCACAGATTATTTTTTGAATCAGTGACTGAAGTCACTATAAAAACCATGTAAACAATGATGTGATATCTTATGGTTTTGTGAATTAATATCGATACAAAATCATAAGATAACAAGGATATAATTCCACCACCATAGTTCTGTGTCCCCATCCTCTCTACTCTCACAAGGTCATAGATAAGGGTTGACTATTATCTCTAAAACTACCTCTAATTATATATATTTGCATTTTTTTCTGTGGAACCATCTTCTTTTCCTTTCTAAATCACATCGACACATTTTACTACTTCTAAGTGTCTTTTTATTCTTCTTCTACATCAGAGTCCTGATGGAATTGGGGTTCAGAGCTCCTAACATTTCTCCCCCTATGGGGACCAGAGTCTTTTCTGGGGTGCAGAAGGTGGAAGTTCTGGCTTCTGTAACTACTTCTCCACTGGACATGGGTATTGGTAAAATCATCTACACATACCCCCAGACTGTTTCTTTCTTTCCCTAGTCGGTTAGGACTTTGGAGACGTGAGGCACAATTCCTTTAGGTACACTCAAGTCATTTTTCCGGGACATATCAACAAGATCATCTGCCCAGGGAAGTCAGGATGAAATCCTAACATCTACAACTTGGTGTCTGCGGTTTAATGAATCTCTGAAGAAATCCTGGTTGTATTTTATTGAGTTTTCAGGTCACTTCTTATTACTTTTCCTAGTTTGTCAGAGAAGTTATCTGAGAAGGACCCTATTCCATCTCAACCTTCAATTCTTACTTGCGCATTCTTGAGTTTGTTGAAAGGTGGAAATTTATGTCTTTTCTAAATTTGTGCAGTACTTTTATACTTACACAATTCAAAAATATCAGTACTATTATGGGACTTTGCAAAGTTTTCTACAGTTATATCATGTTACTGGTAATATTGTTTTTTTTAACTTTTTTTGGTCCTCCTCTATTTTGGCTGTAACTTCAATCAGTAATGATATTTAACAACTGTCATCACTGTTTTTCACAGGCACTCCTAGGTAAAGCTATTTGCAGTGAAAAAACTCTGAATCAAGTCACAATGAGAAAAGCCTTGTAATTGAGGTTTTCTTGGAACTACAGGATATATTTTTTTTACCTGTAACAGTTTCTGAGAATGGAAGTTAGGGTTGCTCCAGATTTGCTCTATTCTCTGAATTAACAGGCTATTAGTTTGTCCAATGATAGCAGACAGTTGGTTTTCAATACTATTGCTGATCTAGAAAGTTGTCAGGTATCAAGGAGGCAAGTCAGTGAGTAGAACACAGAACCTTTATCATATGAATCTGTATTCCATCCACAGCCTATGCAATACACGAGCCTACCTATCATGCATCTGTCTGTCTATCTATCTATCACCTCTCTCTCTCTCTCTCTCTCTCTCTCTCTCTCTCTCTATATATATATATATATATATATATATATATATATATCCATCTATATATAATCTGCCTCATAAAGAAAATTAATAGAAAAGAGATGGAGATGGCTTAGGGCTAGTGAAATATCACATAGACTGATGTCATTTAGGTTCACTCAAGTCATTTTTCTTCATTAATTAACTTATTAATTTTAGATAGAGACAGAAATTGAGAGGGAAGGAGGAGCTTGAGAGAGAGAGAGAATAAGACATCTGCATCATTGTTTCACTGCTTCTGAAGCTTCCCTCCTGCAGGTGGGAACCAGGGACTTGAACCCTCTTCTTTGCACATTGTCATGTGTCTGCTCTATCAGGTGTGCTATCACCAGGACCTTGCAACTCTTTTTTTCTTACATATATAATTTTTTTATTGTTACAGTCCTGTGGTTAGTTACCAGATAATTAAATAATTGACTGGATAATTTTTATTTTACTTGTGAGTTGAATATATAGGACATAAATAAATATAATAAAAATAATTTTAAGAGTAAGGAAAGAGAAAAGAAAATTCCTTAAAAAACAGAATCATTAAATAAAAGCTCACAATATAAATACAGTTGTTGGTATATGTATATAATTTTCTCAGTTTTCTGTCAAACTCTTTCAACCCCCGGCCTATGTCCTCCTCCACCATCTTTCACAAGGACCTGAAAACTCCACCCAATCACTTATTTTTAAAATATAGAATTAATGTTCACCCCAGACAAAACCATATAATATATTCCTAGGACCACCTGGGCTATGCTTTATTCATTCTCTATTATGTATGGAGATAGTTGCAGAATACATTGATCCTCATTTCCCTGATTTTAACAAATTATAGAGAAAACATAGTCAGTTAAAATATAATTCCATGTACATAATATCTCCTGTTTTTTTAAGTGTTCAGCTTAAGACTACATATATTCTGATAACCCATAAATTATTTTCTGTGCATTTAACTATTCATAACTATTACTGGAGCAACTTTAGCATATACTCTGATGTAGAGGAATGAGGATCCTCAAAACTCATTCTACATGTTCTACAAAGTTTACACTGTCAAATGCAGTTGGCCAAAGATACACTTGACTGAAAACAGTTAATCTCATTTCTTACAGAAAACTCTTGATAAACTCAAAGACATACGTCTGATACTGAATTCATCATTTATCCTTTTACCATCTGAGTTCTAGTTATTCCAGAACATCAGATATCCAATACTTAATAGATTTGATCTCTATAAAATAATTTTTCTAACTTTTATTAGATTCTATGATATATTTTCTCCTGAAACTTGTGGAGCCATTGAAATAATTTGTTAGTACAAAACTATATGAAACTATGGTACTAATTTAAGGTGGATCTTTAATGAGTTGTTGAGAATTTTTTTTCTCTGCAGTTTTCTCTAACATCTGTAAAGATTATTATTTTGAAAGAGATAAATAGAAAAAATATAAATTAGGAAAGTCAGACTGGCAAGATTACAACTTGTACATATATATATATATATATATATATATATATATATATAATTTATTGACCAACATGTATTTCTCAATAGGTGCTATAAATCACTTATTCTGAAATATAGAATTCATATTCACTGTTTTCATGTAACATACATTTTATAACCAGCTGGGATATGCCCTATTTGTTGTTAATTATGGTGTGGGGTTAATAACAGAATATGTTGGTCCCTGGGTCAGATAAATAGAGTAAACAGTTAATGCTATTTATATACTTTCCTCATGTTTGGGAGCTACTCTCTGTCCTAATCCAGCTTTCTAGCACTAGTCTCCACTCTAACACCATCTTCCAACACAATACTTTTAGTCCACTTACATGTTAGCTATCAGGCTCAGGGAAAAATTACTAATGTCATAGACCATTTGGAGCATATCTAAAATAGACTCCCTAGCTCCTTCCCACATGAAGACCCCTAATTTCATCTGCTCTATTCTTATCTTTGGGTTCCTGATTATTAAACCATTTGTTCTGCTTTATATCTTACCAACTTTCAGCCACCAAGTTGCAGAAGCTACTATGATTCCATCTTGACTTCCCTGGGCAGACTCCTCACTGCCAAAGTCTCACCTTTCTGGAGCCCTACCCCACTAGAGAAATACAGAAAAAGTACTGGGGTATGTATCAACTTGCCAATGTCCATGTCCAGAGGAAAAGCAATTATATAAGCCAAATCTTACACTGTCTGCACCCCATAAAGAACTTTGGTTCACTATTAAATAACTACTAATAAAAATAATACATTGGTTCATAATTTCCTGGTCTTAACAAATTATAAAGAAGTCATGGTAAGTTAAAATATAACTCTATGTACATAATAATACTATAGAAAAATGGGAGTCATGACAATCAGTTCTGTTTTAGCCATTTTGAGTTTATGTCTAGTAGAAGAACTACAGCTCAGAAAGTAAATGGAAAAGATCAAGGAATATATTTGGATATATATTTGGATTCATAACAACTATGAGTCCTGGTTTAGTCTCTTCCTGGGTATGTACTACTGTGCAACTACTTCATGCTTTCTAGACCACAGCTTCTTTATCTTTAGAACTGGGGTAATAACACTAAATTTAAAAGTTACAATTCTGAGAACTTGAATTTTAATTACTATTATCATAAAATTTGGTGATACACCTTTTAAAATTGCCATATTTCAGTATGAAAGCTAATATTTTAAAACTGCTGCAGCAAGAGAACAGTTTATACAGTGGTTAGGATGGAAAGGATGTTTGATTTCGGTAGTGTATTTGTGAGCTGGAACAACATTACAAAAGATCCTGCTGTTCTGAATCTTTTTCTCCAGAGGCACAGACGGTCAGGATCAATAAGTTACCCCAGGCCTCTATTTGTGAATTTGTATAAAATACATTTTCTACTGGAATTTAATTTATGTGTGGCTAGTGAATACCCTGCATGCAATTGGAGCTAGGTATAAAATTCCTTAAAGTTAACTTTGTACTTAAACTTTTTTTATTCTAAAATAATGATGCAAATAATACATTATTCTTATTAAATCCACTTTTTAAACGTGTCACATAACATAGCACAGGCACAAAATGGTCTGAGAGACCTAATTACCCTTTTTAAAAATAATAAAAAAAAACAGTGTTTCTAATATTCATGTTTAGAATCATTATCCACAGTATGACTTGCTCTGGTCTTTTCTGATTTGCATTAAAACTTTCTTACAAAGATTATATCAGTCTTAATTTTTTAAATAAATCTTTATTATTTTACTTTACAATGTCTCTCATACACACACATACACACATACTCTCTCACACACTCCAATTTATGTATCTAATTTTCTTATTTGTAATGACTTTTACATTAAAAGCATAATGTATTCATTGTTGTCTGTTTTTTTTTCCTTCTTCATTTTAAAACTTAAAATTCATCCAACTTGATTAAAATACTGAGGGAATCCCTGATGGTAGTATCTCAATTTTTTAATCTTCTCTATAGATGAATATTTGAATTTTTGAGTACTTATGCAAGAATTTCTGCAAGTCACAAACCTATCAATAATAATTAATACATTATACTGTAGGATACATGTATCTTCAGATACACAACTATAATAACTTCTTCATGTGTCAGTTTGACTGGATTAGGGTGGATTCAAATAATCAAACATTTTAAATATGTTTCCAGGGCATTGTTCACTGAAACTAACATTTGAATCAGTGAGATCAATAAAGCAAATTGTGAATGAGCCTCATTTCTATCTGAAGATCTGAATAAAAAAAATAGCTAAAATGAGGTAACTTTATCTACCTGACTGGTAGTCTCCTACCAACAAATGAGATTCTGGAGGAAAACACTAATTATCTCAAGGTTACTAGAGAGCTGAAAGATGAAATAATTGAGCTAAGATCACAACTAGCTAGACAAGCTAAAACAGTATCAGAACAGGGTAACAAAATAGATGAACTCCAGAAAACAGTAGAGGGGAGAGAGAATAGAATAAATGAGGCTGAAGACAGAACTAACAAGATCAAGGATGAATTAGAGACATCTAAAAAAAAAAGAGATCTCAAAAAGATATTAAGAGACACTGAAAACAACAACAAAGACATAAGTGATGACTTCAAAAGAAGTAATATAATCATTATTGGTTTACAGGAGAAAGAAAGAGAGGGAGGGGAAGGAAGCATTCTTTAGGACATAATAGCTGAGAACTTCTCTAGTCTAGACAACATAAAAGACATAAAGGATCAAGAAGCCCAGAGGGTCCCAAACAGAATTAACCCAGACTTAAAGCTAACAATACACATCATACTTAGAATGGAAAGGAATAAGGATAAAGAAAGGATCCTGAGGGCTGCAAGAGAAAAACAAAGAGTCACCTACAGAGAAAACCCGTAATATTAGCAACAGACTTCTACACACAAACACTACAGGCCATAAGAGAATGGAAAGATATCTATGGAGTGCTCAATGAGAAAAGATTTCAACCAAGAATACTGTATCCTGCTAGACTGTCATTCAGACTAGATGGAGACATAAAAACATTCTCAGACCAGCAACAGTTGAAAGAATCAACTATCACCAAGCCTGCCCTGAAAGAAGTTATGAAAGCTCTCCTATAAACAGTCAGACCACAATAAAAATGCCATATATCGGAACACTAGAAATCTACAAGACTGGTGTTAAAATATCTTCAATCTTTGATATCAACCGACGTCAATGACATGGATTCACCTACTAAAACGAACAGAAAGGAGACCGGCGGTAGCGCAGTTAGTTAAGTGCACATGGCGCAAAGCGCAAGGACTGGAGTAAGGATCCCAGTTCGAGCCCCTGGCTCCCCACTTGCAGGAGAGTCACTTCACAAGCTGTGAAGCAGATCTGCAGGTGTCTATCTTTCTCTCCCCCCTCTGTCTTTCTCTCCTCTCTCCATTTCTCTCTGTCCTATCCAACAACTATTACATCAATAGCAATAACAATAATAACTACAATAATAAAACAAGGACAACAAAAGGGAATAAATGAATAAATAAGAAAACACAACCCAACAAGATACTGTCTACAGGAAACCCACGTAACTCATCAAGACAAACACAGACTCAAAGTGAAAGGATGGAAAACAATCATACAAGCCATTGCCCACCAAAAAAGGGCAGGGACAACTATTCTCATATCTGACATGAGACTTTAAAATCAATAAAATTAGAAAAGATAGGAATAGACATTGCTTAATGCTCAGAGGATCAGTCAATCAAGAAGACTCAATCATTATTAGCATCTATGCACCCAATGAGAAGCCATCTAAATACATCAAAAATCTACTGAAAAAGCTACAGCAATATATTAACAGCAACATAGTCATAGTAGGAGACTTCAACACCCCACTCTCTCAACTTGACATATTACCCAGGCAGAGAATCAATAAAGACATGAGGGAGCTAAATGAGGAGATAGATAAACTAGAGCTATTGGACATTTTCAGAGGCACTCATCCCAAGAAATTTGAATAAACATTCTACTCATGTCCACATGGGTCATTCTCAAGGATAGACTATATGTTAGACTACAAAGACAGCATCAGCAAATTCAAGAGTATTGACACCATCCCAAATTTCTTTTTAGACCACAGTGGAATTAAACTAACACTTAACAGTAAACAAATGATTAGTAGTACTAGTCCCAAAATTTGGAAGCTCAGCTAACACTGCTTAACAACTACTGGGTCAAAGAGGAAATCAAGGAAGAAATCAAAATGTTTCTAGAGTTCAATGAAAATGAAGACACAAGCTATCAAAATATTTGGGACACAGCTAAGGCAATACTGAGAGGGAAGTTTATAGCCATACTAGCACACATTAGGAAACAAGAAAAAGCACAAATAAACAGCCTGATTATACATCTTAAAGACCTAGAAGAAAATTAACAAAGGGACCCTAAAGCAACCAGAAAGACAGAAATAGCCAAAGTTAGGACAGAGATAAATGACATTGAAAATAAGAAAATAACATCAACGAAAGTAAATGTTGGTTCTTCAAAAGAGTGAACAAAACCAACAAACCTTTAGCCAAACTCACAAAACAAAAAAGGGATAAGACCCAAATAAATCGGATACTAAATGAAAGAGGAGATATCACAACAGACACTGCAGAAATTCAACATATAATGCGAGGCTTCTATGAACAACTATATGCCACCAAGCTAGAGAACCTGGAAGAAATGGATGATTTCCTAGATACCCACCAACTTCTAAAACTAAGTAAAGAGGAAGTGGATAACATGAACAGGCCCATCACAGCCAATGAAATTGAAACAGTTATCAAAAATCTCCCCCAAAATAAAATTCCTGGACCAGATGGAACAGGAGATTAATTAATATGTTTTACTAGGATCATTATTAAAATATTAAATGTTACACAATATTTCTAAGAAGTTCCATGATTTTGAAAATGACAGATAATCAATTTATGAATGTTTATACTATTCAAACATCCAATTTTCATTAACATAAATAATTTTCTCTTTGCTTTCATTAAATGACATTAAAACAATATTTGAGGGAAGTATATGTATCCTAAAGGATTGTTACAAGATTTGGTAGAATAAGATTCTTATGAATTTTTGACCTCTGATTATATAGCATCTGTTTCTGTGTAGGTGAGAGCATATTCATTTCTGTGCTGAGTCAAAAGACAAAATCATACTACACAGGAAGTATAAATTAATGCTGAAGCCACCATTGAATCAACCCACTGATTGAACCAGTTGATGAACACATGGAAGAATGGCCAAGTTAATAATAAAATTAAAATGCAAAGCTTAGTGTAAACAGGAAGGGCATTTTCTTACTTTCGTTAACTCGAACACTGTAGAAACAAAACTTTGAAAACTCAAATGAGAATGAAGCAATTTGAAGAAAATTAAGTGTTGAAGGCTATATTTTACTGACCATTATGGTTGTAAAATTATAGAGATTGGGAGCTCAGTCCTTAGGCATGCAGGATGCCACCACTGAGTAGCTTTCTTGGGCACACTTTTTCTTTCTTTTTTTAAAAAAAATATTTACTTATATAAAGAAAACAATGACAAAAGCCCATAGGATAAGAGGTACAACTCCACAAAAGTTCTCACGACCAGAACTCTGTATCACATCCTCTCCCCTGATAGCTTTCCTATTATTTATCCCTCTAGGAGTATGGACCGAGGGTAATTATGGGGTGCAGAAGGTGGAAGATCTGGCTTCTGTAATTGCTTCCTGCTTCTTCTTCTAGCGTTTGCCCTTCTTCCGTAGCCAGTCAACAGGTCAGGTTGAAAGCTGTCAGGATCTGCTTGTTGCTGGCTTTGAAAGTGACTGGGATCCATGTGAATTCAGTCGGCTAGGAAGGATCGTCAGTTTCCCCAATGAATGGGTACTCACGGGATGCACCACGAGAAGGTCAATCCAATGCATCCCTGCTTCCCGCTGAACATGTGCATTGGCAGCCTGATCCAAACTCCCAGACAGTCTCTCTCTTTTGCTAGTGAATCAGGGTTCTGGGGAAGTTGGGCTCCAGGACACAACTGTGGGGTCTTCTTCCCAGGGAAGTCCAGTTGGCATCATGGTAGCATCCACGCTGGTGGATGAAAAAAAGAGTTAACATACAAATCAAAATAAATTGTTGACTAATCATGAACCTAAAGGCTGGAATAGTTCAGATGAAGAGTTGTGGCAGGGCATCTCTGTTTTATAGATAGCTAGTAGTCCTATTTTAGTTATATTCCAAAGAGCCCATGACTATACTAGCTTTTTCTTGTTCTTTTTTTTTTTTTTCCTGAGCCTGAAATCTGATATGCAGGTGGATAGGTGGATCTAACTTATTGTCTGGGGAGATGATGCTATGGCTGGAAAAAGGACCAGGAAGCTGGATCAGGGAAGAGGGTAGCTCCCAAATTTGGGAAAAGTTTATAAATATTGTTGACTGTAAACACCAGTAATTTGATGTGATCTGGGGCCCATATTCAGCTTAGAAGACTATGTGACCTCTGCAACTTTGTAGACCTGAGCTCATATTCTGTGGTCAGGAGTAGGAAGGTTCCAAGCTGCCCCAATTTCAAGACTCATCTTCCTCAGCTGGAACTTAGAGTATATTGTCTAGCCTCTCTTTGGAGAATGGAACATTCTATACCATTGTTGATCCACATTGAGGGCTAGATCCTACGGGGGCCCACAGAGGGGTCTATTGTGTTGTTTCTGATAGAGATGATCAGTAATAATGGAGAGAAGGTTCTATCTGAGGCCTAGGCCCATCATGTCTCTTTGGGAATCTCAGGATTCCCTGACTATAACCCCAGGTTATGGGATGGCCTGATAGTGACTAAAGAGTCATCACTAAAGTATGCCATTCTCTTGCCCTTATTTAGCTTTTGTAGTCCTTACTTTGATAAGGTTAGTTTTGGTGTGAGTGAGGCAAGTATAATAGGAAGTGGGTGAGGAGGGTATCTAAATCTAAGTAGGTTATGTTAACAAATGACAGTATATAGACATTTTTAGTTTCTGTTAAAGATTTGCTGATTATATCCTACTACATATGTCTTTAGTTTAGTTTCTAAGAGGGATATATAAAGACTTGCAAATACCATGAGAATAGAGACAAGGACTCTTGAAACTAAAAGACAGATTTGGGTTTTTACATCCTGGTTATTTAAAGACAGAAGTATCAAAGTATTAGATTTATTTTCTGACTAAACAGGAGTTGAGATATACTGGGAAAAATATATTAAAATTTTGGGGTCGGGCGGTGGTGCAGTGGGTTAAGCGCACGTGGCGCAAAGCGCAGGGACCGGATTAAGGATCCCGTTTCGAGCCCTTGGCTCCCCACCTGCAGGGGAGTTGCTTCATGGGCGGTGAAGCAGGTCTGCAGGTGTCTATCTTTCTCTCCCCCTCTCTCTCTGTCTTCCCCTCCTCTCTCCATTTCTCTCTGTCCTATCCAACAACAAAGCAATGTCAACAATGGCAATGATACCCGCAACGAGGCTGCAACAACTAGGGCAACAAAAAGGGGGAAAAATGGCCTCCAGGAGCGGTGGAGTCATGGTGCAGGCACAGAGCCCAGCAATAACCCTGGAGGAAAAAAAAAAAAATATATATATATATATATATTAAAATTTGTATTAACTTCATAAAAAAGATTTTATGAACTTAATGTTTGATAATGATTCCTATTAATGTCTTAAGCATTCATGAAGATGTATACAGTGTTGTATAGGGTATGGATTGATCACATTGCACTTGTGTTTTGTTTTTTCTGAACTTAAAGTGATATGTTGAAATTATTATATTCAGAGGGGAGTTTTAACATTTAGTTTTAACATTTAGTAGCTATTTTCTTTATTTGCTACAATCTTGGGTAACTTTCAAATCATTTCCATACTGTACAGTTAAAGTTTGCGAAGTCCAAGTGTATGTGATTTGAAGTATATGGACAGTTCTCTCCTCCCAGAAACACCCCCCCCCCCCCCCCCCCCGGTGTGTGTTCCTATTGATCTACTGGTATTTTCTGGGTTATTCTGAGATTCCCATTCAGGAAACTTCCATAAGATTTTGAGGTCTCATTGAGCTCTTATACTCTCCTTGAGTATAAGAATATATTCCTTGCCCTGATTTTTAGTGGCACTCTAGGTTTTCTGAGAACACAAACTATGGTCAGGGGTGTTTCCTTCCTACAATGTGAAGAGCTCTTTCTTTCCTATGAATGTGGGAACTCTGGATGATATTATACAGTCTTACTTGACCAAGTATTCTGCTTCTTTTTTTTTGGTCCTTGACTTTCTGTAATTCACCTATTCCCTGCTGGAAACAGTAAGAGCAAACTAATTATAAGACTATTATAAAGTATAAATACTAAGCAGTCTAAGAGAAGTTATTAGTGAATTATAAAAATAGCACACTATCTTTCTATTTTTTGTTTATATCTCAGAGGAAAATGTCAACCTGGCAACAGTGAAACTGAATCCAGGAGTTCCTGGCTCTGAAAATATATAAAAAACAAATACATATATTTTATTTTTGAATTATATCTTTCACCTTTTTATTTTTATTTTTTATCAATGGATAAGCTAATATCCATACTGTTTTATTTTTGAGAATTTAAAACTAATATTTGAATATTTGGTCTAAAAAGTATGAACTCAAGAATACTTAAAATAAATACTTTCTGTAATGTGAAAATATGTCAATATATGTTGATAGCTTAGGGAACTTAGGTTATGCTAACAAATGAACAAACAAGGCACATTGGTGGGGTTGTCTGTCCAGGGAAGTCTGGTCACATCATGCTAGATATAGACCAGGTCCTGTGAGATACAGCATATGTTCACATGTATCCACAAATGAAGGTATATAGACATTTTTAGTTTCTGTTAAAGATTTGCTGATTAGATCCTACTACATATGTCTTTAGTTTAGTTTCTTTTTTTTCTTTTTTTTAATTTTTTATTTAAGAAAGGATTAATGAACAAAAACATAAGGTAGGAGGGGTACAACTCCACACAATTCCCACCACCCAATCTCCATAACGCACCCCCTCCCATGATAGCTTTCCCATTCTCTAGTCCTCTGGGAGCATGGACCCAGGGTCATTGAGGGTTGCAGAAGGTAGAAGGTCTGGCTTCTGTAATTGCTTCCCCGATGAACATGGGCGTTGCCTGGTCGGTCCATACTCCCAGTCTGCCTCTATCTTTCCCTAGTAAGGTGTGTCTCTGGGGAAGCTGAGCTCCAGGACACATTGGTGGTGTCTTCAATCCAGGGAAGCCTGGCAAGCATCCTGGTGGCATCTGGAACCTGATGATTGAAAAGAGAGTTAACATACGAAGCCAAACAATTTGTTGAGCAATCATGGATCCCAAGCTTGGAATAGTGGAGAGGAAGTGTTAGGGAGGTACTCACTGCAAACTCTAGTGTACTTCTGCTTTCAGGTATATATTTTGCAGTAGTTTATGGGTACGTGTGAACATAAGCTCTCTCTCACAGAAACTGGTGTATATCTAGATTTTGGGACTTTGTTAGAAAGTGAACTACCTGAGATGAAATTAGAGTGTACTATAAAAGGAAAGGTCTCACCCGAGTAATGAAGCTGAAGGGTTGTCATTCCACACGTGAAGTCTCTGGACACAGTCTGAGGTGAAGCATGTTGAGGTGGCAATCATTGCGTTGGTTAGGTTGTGATCGGCGGATGCAGTATTATTTGGTGTGGATTGGGAGGTGCATACGGGAAAGTTGGCCCTATCCAAGGGTTCCAGGACTGGGGGAGGTAGGGGGTCTATAGTGGAGATGTGAGGTTCCTGCTGTCTTGGGGTTCAAAAAGACAATCGATAGTTAGTGTTATCATCACATTATTTGTTAATTGGGTTAACTTTGAAAAGTTCTTTTGTTATGGTTTGCTGTACAGTATCCAGTATCTTGTATATAGCTGTGCTATTGGATGCTTCTAATCTACTTGGTCTAGGCTTTTGAGAGAGTCTGCATATCAAATACACAGCCTATATATTAAAAAGATTCAGTTTGTGTTTTGAGAAACTTTGAGACATACAATTGATTTTCCCCCTCTCATATTAATTAACTACTGATTTATATGTCTACATTTTGCTAGGAGTGTACATAAACACCATTCCCACCACCAAAGGACTGTGACCCATCCCTCCCGCCCACTCCCACCCCCCACTGGCCCAGGAAGCTGCATGTCTACCCCTCACCACTGGGTTTTTACTTAGATTCCCTACTTACAATTTGATCAGGTCCTGCTTTTAGTTTCCCTTTCTAAGAGGGATATATGTATCCACAAATTAGGGCAAAATATATACCGGAAAGCAAAAATAAACAATAGTCTGTAGTGAGTCAGTATAAAGTTCATAATGAAATAGTGTCTACTTATACTTAGATACCCTCCTCACCCACTTCCTATTATACTTGCCTCACTCACACCAAAACTAAGCTTATCAAAGTAAGGACTACAAAAGCTGAATAAGGGCAAGAGAATGGCATACTTTAGTGATGACTCTTTAGTCACTATCAGGCCATCCCATCACCTGGGGCGCTAGTCAGGGAATCCTGAGATTCCCAAAGAGACATGATGGGCCTAGGCCTTAGATAGAACCTTCTCTCCATTATTACTGATCATCTCTATCAGAAACAACACAATAGACCCCTCTGTGGGCCCCCGTAGGATCTAGCCCTCAATGTGGATCAACAATGGTATAGAATGTTCCATTCTCCGAAGAGAGGCTAGACAACATACTCTAAGTTCCAGCCGAGGAAGACGAGTCTTGAAATTGGGGCAGCTTGGAACCTTCCTACAAGTAAATAATAAGGCTTTATGTTTCTAGAATTGAAAAAAAAATACAAAAGTAATAAAAAAGAAATAAGGTGAATTCCTTTAATTTCTTCTCCTCCATCACATAATTATTCCCATAGATCACCTTCATATCTAAATGACTTTCACCCAAACTTATTCCTCTGCTCATCCTTGTTCCATTTCAAAGCAACATCCCTGGATGTGAGATCTTATAGGATCAAAGAGTCATATGAAACCTGTCAGCAGAGACAACATGTCTGGTACATTACTATCAAGGCACTTACTGACCTACTATTTCATTAGGTCAAGTCTTAGAACTTTTTTTATCCACTGGTCAAATTAAAGGATTGTTTGTTACCAATTTACATTTTATGTAAGTTTTTAGTTTTGTAAATTTCTTAAGCTTGTCCTGTGAATCATTCTCTAATAGGCATCTATTTTCTAAAAAAAAAAAAAAAAAAAGGTAGAATTAGCATTTGGGAAGGAATTATGTTGATGCACCATTTTGTTTTTTGTCATCAAACAATTACTGATTAGATTTGACAAGAACAATAGAAAGAGATACCACCTGAAGGTTTTGTAGAATTCATTTGTGAAACCATCTGGTCCAGGACTTTTGTTGGTGGGGAGATTCTTAATAACTGTTTCAATTTGTTTGGCTTTGTATTTCAACTCTCTTTTCAGCCACCAGGTTCCAGATGCTAGTATGATGATATATATATCCAAGTAAGCTATTTCACAGGTCATCTGTTATTATAGTTTTTAGTTCTTGCTCTCTATTTCTTGTGAAAATGTCAGTCTCAGAGACAAATGTGTCCTTTGCTCTCAACTGTTGACCTTACATATTGGTTCACAGTAGATAAGAAGTTTGAACTTCTTTTTGTCTTATACCTTTATTTGTAAGATGAAAAAAGAAATCCATCTTTCCATTTGCTTCACAAGATATGACAGATAAATGAAAATTTAATATCAGCACTTGAATATTTGCCCCATGGGACTAAAATTACCTTCTAGTGATTTTTGTCAGTTTTTCTTACATATGAAAATGAATTTAAAGTAATTCAAATGAAGACATAAAAATTTTAGAACTAAAATAATATAATATATATGCATTATTCCATTCCATGAATAAAGTTTTGAGCTATTACCAGTACTCTTATTAGTCATATCACAAAAATACCAATGTAGTTGGCAAACAATAAAATTAATTGAAAACTCAATATTGTACAAATATATATATATAGTCACAGAGGGATACCAAAGCCAAATTCAAAATTTTTGTGGTATGACTTCAGTCAAAAGAAAGTGTTATCTTTATCATCTTTATGAACAGAAACTTCTCCCCACAGTTTCTTAGTGAGTGAAATCTTTAATATGCACCTGAAAACCAAAGTCAGCCCACGTCTGGATATGGAAATTGGAGGGTTCCACAGGGTAACAGAATGGACAAGAGACAAAATTAGGGATTAAGAGGTTTTGCAGGACAGCTCAACCAGGAGTGTGTTTGCATCTTCATACATGAGGCTCAAGCTTGAATTTGGTCCCACCATGATGGTAGGAACCTTTAGTGCTCTGGTGTTTTTCTCATTTTCCCTCTGCTTCTCTGTCTCTGTCTTCCTGTCTGAAAAAATGAATAATCTGTCTTGGAGTGGTGAAAGTCTAGTGACTAAACAAATAAATATAGAAAGATATATATGTATGTGCTAGTGTTGGCATATATAGTTAAAGGATGTAAAATGGTGTATATATAGATATTTATTTTAAGTATTAATATATATGTATAATATATATATATATATTTTATACACACAGACAGATAGAGATAGGTAGTAAGAAACGATAGACATATGGAATAATGGCCTTTGAACAATGCCGTAGTTAGGTGTACTAGGCCCTACATAATTGAAAATCCACATATAATTTTTCTTTTTTTTATTATTTTTATTTATAAAAAGGAAACATTGACAAACCATAGGATAAGAGGGGTACAGCTTCGCACAATTCCCACCACCAGACCTCCGTATACCTACCCCTCCCCTGATAGCTTTCCTACTCTTTAACCCTCTGGGAGTATGGACCCAAGATCATTGTGGGATGCAGAAGGTGGAAAGTCTGGCTTCTGTAATTGCTTCCCCTCTGAACATGTGTGTTGACAGGTTGATCCATACTCCCATCCTGTCTCTCTCTTTCCTTAGGGGGGAAGGACTCTGGGGAAGTGGAGCTCCAAGGCACATTGCTGGTGTTGTCTGTCCAGGGAAGTCTGGTCGCATCCTGCTAGCATCTGGAACCTGGTAGCTGAAAAGGGAGTTAATATAGAAAGCCAAACAAATTGTTGAACAACTGTAGACCTAAAGGCTGGAATAGAGCAGGTGAAGCATTAAGGGGTCCTCCATCTTGTAAATAACTAGTAGGTATATTTTAGTTATATTTCAAAGAGCCTGTAGCTGTACTAGTGTTTGTTTTTTTTTGTTTGTTTGTTTATTTAAATTTAATTTTTATTTAAGAAGGGATAAACTAACAAAGCCATAGGGTAGGAGGGGTACAATTTCACACAATTTCCACCACCCAATCTCCATATCCCATCCCCTCCCCCTGATAGCTTTCCCATTCTCTATCCCTCTGGGAGCATGGACCCAGGGTCATTGTGGGTTGCAGAAGGTGGAAGGTCTGGCTTCTGTAATTGCTTCCCCACTGAACATGGGTGTTGACTGGTCGGTCCATATTCCCAGTCTGCCTCTCTCTTTCCCTAGTAGGGTGGGTCTCTGGGGAAGCAGAGCTCTAGGGCACATTGGTGGGGTCTTCAGTCCAGGGAATCCTGGCCAGCATCCTGATGGCATCTGGAACCTGGTGGCTGAAAAGAGAGTTAACATACAAAGTCAAACAAATTGTTGAGCAATCATGGACCCAAAGCTTGGAATAGTGGAGAGGAAGTATTGGGGGGGGGGGGTACTCACTGCAAACTCTAGTGTACTTCTGCTTTCAGGTATATATTTTGCACTAGTTTATGGATACGTTTGAACATATGTTCTCTCTCACAGAACCTGGTCTATATCTAGGGTTTGGGACTTTGTTAGAAAGTGAACCACCTTGGATGGAATTAGAGAATACTATGAAAGTAAAGGTCTCACCCGAGTAATGAAGCTGAAGGGTGGTCATTCCACACCTGAAGTCTCTGGACACAGTCTGAGCTGAAGCATGTTGAGGTGGCAATCATTGTGTTGATTAGACTGCAAGCAGCAGATGCAATATTATTTGATATGGATTGGGAGAGGCATAAGGTAAAGTGGGCCCTATCCTAAGGTTCCAGGACTGGGAGAAATATAGGCTCTATACTGGAGATGTGAGGTTCCTGCTGTCTTAGGGTTCAAAAAAACAATGGATAGTTAATGTTATCATCACATTATTTGGTAATTGGGTTAACTTTGAAAAGTTATTTTGTTAGGATTTTCTGTATAGTACCCAGTATCTTATATGTGGTTGTGCCATTGGTTGCTTCTGATCTACTTGGTCTAGGCTTTTGAGAGAGTCCGCATATCAAATACACAGCCTATATATTAAAAAGACTCAGTCTGTGTTTTAAAAACTTTGATACATACAATTAATTTTCCCCATCTCATATTAATTAACTAGTGATTTATATGACTACACTTTACTAGGAGTGTACATAAACACTATTCCCACCACCAAAAGACTATGTCCCAACCACCCACCCACCACCACTCCCCACAGGCCCAGGAAGCTACATGTCTACCCCTCACCACATGGTTCTTACTTTAGTCAGATCCTGCTTTTATTTTCCCTTTCAGATCTTCTTTCTCAACTTCTGTTGATGAGCGGGATCATCCCATACTCATCTTTATCTTTCTGACTTAGCTCACTTCACATAATTCCTTCTAGCTCTGTCCAAGATGGGTCAGAGAAAGTTGGTTCATTGTTCTTAATAGCTGTATAGTATTCCATTGTGTATATATACCACATCTTTCTCAGCCACTCATCTGTTGTTGGGCACCTGGGTTGCTTCCAGGTTTTAGCTATTATGAATTGTGCTGCTATGAACATAGGAGTACACACCTCTTTTTGGTTGGGTGTTATGGAGTCCTTGGGGTATAACCCCAGGAGAGGAATTACTGGATCATATGGAAGGTCCATGTCTAGCCTTGTGAGAGTTCTCCAGACTGCACTCCACAAAGGCTGGACCAATTTACATTCCCACCAGCAATGCAAAAGGTTTCCTTTGTCCCCACAGCCTCTCCAGCATTTGTTGCTGCTTTCCTTTTTGATGTATGCCGTTCTTACAGTAGTGAGGCGGTATCTCAATGTTGTCTTAATTTGCATTTCTCTGACAACCAGAGCAATCTGGAGCAGTTTTTCATATGTTGTTAGCCTTTTGCATCTCCTCTGAGGTGAATGTTTTGTTCATATCATCTGCCCATTTTTGAATGGGGTCATTTGCTTTTTTGGTGCTAAGTTTGCTGAGCTCTTTATATATTTTGGTGATTAGTTTCTTGTCTGATGTATGGCATGTGAAGATCTTCTCCCATTCTGTAGGGGTCTCTTTGTTTAATAGTTTCTTTGACTGTGCAGAAGCTTTTCAATTTGATGTAGTCCCATTGGTTTGTTTCTGCTTTAGTCTTTCTTGCATTTGGGTTTATTTCATCTAAGATGTCCTTGAGGTATAGGTAGGAAAGTGTTTTACCAATGTTTTCCTCTAAGTATTTGATTGTTTCTGGTCTAACATCCAGGTCTTTGATCCATTTGGAGTTGGAGTTGATTTTTGTTTCTGGTGAGATAAAGTGGTTCAATTTCATTCTTCTGCATGTTACAACCCAGTTTTCCCAGCACCATTTATTGAAGATAGCCTCCTTCTTCCATTTAATGCTTTGGCCCTCTTATCAAAGATTAGATGTCCATAGGTGTGGGGATCACACATAATTTTTCAAGTCCTCAAAAGCTTAGCTATAGGAAGCCTGCTATTGACCTGAAATATTACTGAGAACATGCTCAGTTGACCTGTATGTATTTTTTTTGTTATAAACCTTATATGTTGTGGTAAAATAAAGTTCATTACATAAAGATGTGGTTAAGGAAGATAATTAAAGTTCTAAAATAAAAATCCTAATGTCATTTCAGTGCTATTGACTCAGTTTAGAAAGTGAAAATATCAGGAGTCCAAAAGGTTTAGGTTTAATTACATAAAGCTGAACAATAAGTGTTCATGCCTAGAATTTGAAAAAGTTATTCTTGAAATGTTTGACTATGGTATGCTCAAATTGTAGGTTGATTTCCTTCTCATTTGGTCTCATACTTTCCTGTGTAAGTACCACGTGCTAACCAGTTGTGCCACTGGAGCTCCAGTCTCACTTTCCTAAATTATCTATTAAATTAGCATTGATCAAAAATTAAATGATGTGACTTTTTGGTTTGACTTATTTTAAAAGTTTTTAAATTAAAATTTAATGTAGAAACAGAAGTATCACAGTCATTAAATATCTCAATGTACCAATCATGTACGTGAGGGATTTTTCTAAAATTGAGTCCACTCATGGAATAGCAAAAGGTGATGAAAAAGAACACTGTAGTTGGGAGTAGTTAACCAATTGGAGTCAAGAGTGACTTGCTAACCTGGCTTCTACCAGCATAGATTACATTTGCCTTCAAACACTGGCTTCTGTTAGATACAAAGACAAGCATATGAAAAGTAAAGATAAGCTCTTCCAATTGGACTTAAAGGAAATTCCTAATGGCAAAAGAATGTAGGATAAATTTTACTTTACCAAGTTAAAACCCAAGTAATTTATTGGGTTATAACTTCCAACAGTGAAAAGCTTGTAAGTCTAGTGCTAAAAAAATCCTAAATGTTAGCAATTTATTAATAATGAAAATCAAACATTTTATTATATCTCTTCCATATGGAATACAGTAGTAAATATTTACTAGAAGAACTATTGATGTTGCAATTTGGGGAGAAAAACCATTACAGTGTTATTCATTCCTATCGTCTAATAGTTCTCAAATGAAAAATAGTGCAGTAGTCAAAATTTCATTGTGGTACTTTTTTTCTGTAGTGGTAAATACTTGATGTAATTTGCTCTGGGATGCTTAACGTTCAAATGAAACTGGTATATTGTTTTTATTTTTACAGAGGTGTTCCTCAGATGTCATCCGGATTGTGGTAGGCTTTATGTAAATTAAAAATAATTCAATTCTACTGCAAATATGCTTGTTTCAGAATATCTGTAAATGTAACACACCTCCATGCACCTACCGTGGTGAGCTTGGCTATGCTGACACTTCTATAAACCACTGTTTCTTCTTATTAGTAAGGACTAATTGGTCCTATTTCTGTGGAGTTTTGAAAGTAGTGAATGAGATCTCACGGTTGCATGCTTACAAGTCTAAAATGGTATTATGTAGAGTAGTCACATTAGTTTTGCAAGATGGGGCATACATTTCTCAAAACCAAGTCTAAACAATGAGCATTGATAGACCAGGATTTGTAATGCACACCAAGTTTATCTACCTATTTCCTATACATGGATATGGGATCCTAATGAGTGAAGAACCCTCTCCAGTGATGGGAAACAGACGTTTCCCATCACTGGAGACAACAGGATCCAAATGATAGGACAGCAGTCATCCATTGAGTCATGCAGCCTCCTGCTACCCTTGGTCTTTTGATGTGCAGTTTTCATCACTAGAGAAAGATGCATTTTTCACGATGTGGGTCCATGTAAAGGTGATAGAGCTATATAACTTGGGGTGGAGAGATAGCATAATAGTTATGCAAAATACTTTCATACCTGAGGCTCTTAGGTCCCAGGTTCAATCCCTAGCACCAGCACCATTAGTCAGAGCTGAACAATGATGTGATTTCTCTTTATATATTTCTTTTTGCATTTCTCTGCCATTAAAATAAAATAAATAAAGCATATATTGAACAAAAGATCATAGATAACAGCTTATGCTGACCCATTAGCACAATTCCTTGCAGTAATCAAATATTTTTACCTTGGCATTTAAGAAGATAATATTTGCAGCAGTCTTGATTTTCTTGTGGTTACTGAATCAAACTGCGTACAATTTTATTTCCACATGTTCACATTAGTACACGTACAATAAATTCAAACTTCATGCAGATACTCTGAACAACCATAAGGCATTTCTTTGTTGCTTTATTAACTTAATATGCACAACTGAAGAGAATGAAGTTAATAACATTTAAGGAACAAACACACACACACACACACACACACACACACACACACCAACATTGGGCTGATTATACTGAAGATCTTGGTGAGTTTCCAGATAGATATTCGGGGATATTTGAAAACATGTGTTCTTTTGGTCACAAGTCTCCCTGTGATCTTTTGGCTTTGAAAGTATTGATCATATGTCAAGAACTTCTTAAAACACAGACTGAGTCTTTTTAATACATAGGCTGTCTTTGATATGTTGACTCTCTCAAAAGCCTAGACGAAGGAGAACAGAAGCAACTGGTAGCACAGCTATTTACAAGATGCTGGGTATTATACCCCAAACCTTAACAAAGGGACTTTTCAAACTTAACCCAATTACCAAATAATGTGATGATAACAATAGCTATCCATTGTCTTCTTGAATGCTGTTCCTAAGACAGCAGGAGCCTCACATTTCCACTATAGAGCCTATACTTCCCCCAGTCCTGGAACCTTAGCATGGGGTCCACTTTCCTGCATGCTTCTCTCAATCCAAATCAAATAATATTGCATCCACAGATCACAACCCAATCAATGCAATGAGTGCCACCCCAGTATGCTTCACTTCAGACTGTGTCCAGAGACTGCAGGTGTGGAATGACAACCCTTCAGCTTCATCACTCGGGTGAGACCTTTCCTTTCATAGTATTCTCTAATTCCTTTCCAGGTGTTCCACTCCCCAATAAAGTCCCAAAACCTAGATATAGTCCAGGTCCCTTGAGATAGAACATATGTTCACACGTGCCCATAAGCTAGGGAAAAATATATACCTGAAAGCTGAAGTACACAAAAGCCTGCAGGGAATACTCCCCAACACTTCATTTACACTATTCCAGTCTTTAGGTCCATGGTGGTTCAACAATTTGTTTGGCTTTGTATGTTAACTCTCTTTTCAGCCACCAGGTTCCGATGCCAGCAGTATGCCGACCAGACTTCCCTGGACAGAGGAACCCACCAATGTGTACTGGAGCTCCACTTTCCCAGAGACCCACCCTACTAGGGAAAGAGAGAGGCAGACTAGGAATATAGATCGAACAGTCAATGCCCATGTTCAGCGGGGAAGCAATTACAGAAGCCAGACCTTCCACCTTCTGCAACCCACAATGACCCTGGGTCCATACTCCCAGAGGGATAGAGAATGGGAAAGCTATCAGGGGAGGGGATGGGATATGGAGACCAGGTGGTGAGAATTGTGTGGAACTGTCCCCTTCTTATCCTATGGTTTTGTTAATGTCTCCTTTCTTAAATTAAAAAAAAAAAAAAGTATATAAGGACGGAAGTTTCACTTCTTTGACTGCAGCAGAAACATCCTGCCCACAGCATCAGTGGAGGTATCAATGAAGCTGCAGGCACAGAGGAGAATCAGTCAAGCCCCAGACCTTGATCTCCTCCACTCACCCCCATTCCTTTCCCCAGGTATTTTAGCCTTTGCATAGTCACCATTAAGGTTTCTGCATTTAAGATTTGGAGCAAAAATCTCCACCTAACTCTGCTGAGCACTCTTGGTAGGGTGACCAAAGAACAACCTGCCAGTGTTCAATCCTCAACTGACTTAGCACCCAGGGCTTCTCCCCTTGCCCCCCCCCCACCATCTTTTTCTCTCTCTCCTCAATGCCCCACAGTACTGCAGGAGTTTTTGTTTGCACTCTTCCATAGGGAGATAGTTCTGCTTCTTCTTGTTTCTGAACAGCCTTCTCCTAGTGCAACATTTTTTGGTGGACTTGGGATTTCCCTCATTTACTCTTCATTGTCCCCTATAATGACTTGAGAAATTGCTTTTTGCTATTATTTACAGATTTCCTTCCAGAATGTGTCCTATATATCCTTCATGCAGTTCTGTTTCAGGTACTGCTTCCATTTCTCCTCAACTTGCACTCATGCCCAGCAATGCATTTACCAGTGCCATCTTTCCATGTCCACCAGGTGCCCTCCCTATTAACTCAGAAGTAAAACAGACTCTTTCATCTTACCTCTTCTAAACTCCAGCCCATGCCTCTTCTGTGTGTCTCCACAAACACCCCAATTTTCTCATCTTGCATGTTTTCTTGTGGCTATCTTCTTACTCAGGCACTATTACAATTTTTTATTAAATTTTCATATCTCCTTCCTATCTTTCTTTTTAAAAAATATTTTATTTAGATTATGAGAGAGGAGGGAGGGAGAGGGAGATAGAGAGGGAGAGGGAGAGGGAGAGGGAGAGTATAGTACTGATCAGCTCTGTCAGATGGTGGTGCTGGGGATTGAATATGGGAGCTTAGAGCCTCAGGCCTCAGAGTCTTTTGCATAACCTTTATGCTGTAGTCTCCCAAAGTATCTTGGATCACAAAGTCTGTGTTTTTGACATTTTCATGGCAATAGCAACATAAAGTGTACCCCAGCAGCCTCCCTGAACTGAACACATGCTAGTTTGAACTTGATTACAGGGAGTTGGGCATGAAACCATGTATTTTGACATTTAGAATCATAGATTGCTATTAAAAGGAGGAGGAGAAGAAGAAGAAGGAGAAGGAGGAGAAGGAGAAAGAGAAAAAGTAATAGTTTTCCTCCTGTTTTACAGGATGTTGTCTGCTCAGTGTCTCTTCCAGTGTGTGTGTGTGTGTGTGTACTCATGTAACAATATACATTTTTATTTCAGCCAATAAAATGGAAATATATATACACAGTGTAGGTTATTAAAGTGCTTCATATTTTGCTCCTATGAATGCATGTGCTTTGTATATTTGATTTTTTTCTTATTTGTAATTTATGTATATAGTGCCTGGTTCAGTCATTTATTTTCCAAAATGCTATACTTTAAGACTAAAAGGGCACTATAAACAAGCTTCATTGTGGTAAAAGTGTGTAAAAGTATCTCTTTTTTTTTTTTTTTTTGGTACCATTAGCTGCAAATAATACTTGGTACCATAAGCACCAACATCATAAAACTCCTTTTTTTTTTTTTTTTTTTTTGGTAACACAAAACACAAGCAATCTGATTTTTTTTTTAAATCAATATTTGGAGTTGACCATATATAGATCATTCATTAAGAAACTGAGATTCTAGACTTTCTTTTGATCAATTAGCTTCATTAAACTTACAATATTTTTTTAAGTTGAAAGTATACTGAATTATTTTCTTAATTCAGGTTTTCTTTTTCTTCTTTTTTCCTAACCAGGGTTATCGCTGGGGCTCTACACATTCAGTGGCCTTTTTTCCCCCTTTTTGTTTTATTTTCTTTCTAAATATTAAATATATCAGAGAGAAATTGAGCAGAGAAGGGGATACAGAGAGAGAAAGCGAAAAAAAAAAAAAAAATAGACAACAGCCAACCTGCTTCACTAGTTGTGAAGCGTTCCAGTGCAGGTGGGGAGCAAGGACTTGAACCCGAGTCCTTCAGCTTGGTGATTTGTGCATTTAACCAAGCTCCCTGGTCATTGATTTTTTTTAAAAAAACATTTTAAGTCTTAAAAAATGGGGATATTAAATTCATGTAAGAAAGTAAAAAAAAAAGTCCATAATTTGAAGTTCAATTTTTCTCTGTTCTATTCAAATTAAAGCAATAATAAATAAAACCTTCATCACTTTCACCTGATTTTTCATAAATAAATGGAAAAAAAAAGAGAACAACAGAGAGAGAGAACTATAACACCAAAACTTTCTTCAGTTCCACAGGAATCACCTTCTATACTGAATGGCATATGGGTGAAACAGAACACTGTACGCATGAATTATATCACCAGCCTTAATTTAAAAATAAAATAAAGATGTTTGTCTCCATTTATTTTAGTGAAATAGAAATAATGATAGAGAGGTCACAGTACCCATAGTGGCTTCTGATGGTGATCAGAATTCAACCCTGGGCCTTGAAGTTCCAATTAATGGTTCCAATTAATTGAATTTATAAATATAAATAATGTATAATGTCATGAAATTTATGTGTTATTAATACGACTACTATTCATAGAACACATTTGCAGAAAATGGAAATACAATGTGCCATACAGTCAAATTTCTACAATATAAAGTTTAAAAGCAGTGACTGAAAAATTGTTTTTATCTGGAGGTAATCAAAATAAAATTTAAATATTTTGTGAGGGCATGATAGTTCAGTTAATTTTATGATGGATTCACAGTGTGAACTTAAGAGAAAGACCCCAGGAATCAAATTGTCTAGATACAACTTAGAAAGAACCTGAACTAACTCCTTTAAAATAAATGAACACGTGTTTGCAACAATAGCCTTCTTTCTGTACAGCAACATACTTGTCAGAAATTTTTCTGCGGCTTCCATTATCTAGTTGAAACATTAGGTGCTCTGCTACAAAATAAAATAAACCTCATGGGAAATAAGAAACAGTACTCATGTAACAATATACATTTTTATTTCAGCCAATAAAATGGAAATATATATACACAGTGTAGGTTATTAAAGTGCTTCATATTTTGCTCCTATGAATGCATGTGCTTTGTATATTTGATTTTTTTCTTATTTGTAATTTATGTATATAGTGCCTGGTTCAGTAATTTATTTTCCAAAATGCTATACTTTAAGACTAAAAGGGCACTATAAACAAGCTTCATTGTGGTAAATGGTGGAAATGGGAATACGTATGCATTCTCATGTGACCTTCAATTATATTTCAGGTTAAATAAAACATATGCTCTTTGATGATTTTTTTTGTTAGAAAACAAGTATATAAGTAAATTCTTAGACATACATGCTCTGCAGATAATGCCTATGTACCCCTGGTGTGACCCTTTGATTTTGTTTGTTTGCCTATTTTAAATTGTGAGTTTAATGCTTTCCAGTACAGTTGTTGGAAGTTAATGCCTTAGAGTACACTTGTTGACACATGGGTACAATTTCCCATCTCACCATAAAGTGTCTGAAAAACACTCTCATCCCCAGCTTCATTATTTTCCCATCATCATCTGGAAGCCCCCACTCACACCCCTTTCCCTAGAGTCCTTTTCCTTAATGCAATACTCCCAACTTTACTTTGACTTTTTTCCTTTTTCTGATTTTGTTTCTTAAGTTTTTCCCTTGAGTGAAATCACCCCATAGTCCTCCTTCTCTTCTGGCTTATCTCACTTAACCTGATTCTTACAAACTCCATCTAAGATGAGATTAAGAAGGTGAATTCATCATTCTTAATAGCTGAGCAGTATTCCATTGTGTGTATATAGCACAGTTACTGAGCTATTCATCTATTCAGCTATTGGACACCTAGGTGGCTTTCAATTTGTGCAAGTAAACAGGGCAAACACCTGAATTCTTGAAATCTGCTTGCTTTGTTCTGTCCACAACAGCACACAGGCAGAGCAAAAGCACCAATGTTCCAGAAACAGCCACCTTAGGAGAAACAGAGAGCAGGAGAATGAGCACCCAAGTTTTTCCCTTCTCAAGAAGCTGGGACAGCTCCAATCCACACATTCCAAGTAACTTCAAATATGAATTCAAATATAAATATTAGCCAGTTATTTATTAGATTACTAGAATAGACCCCATATTCATGATTATATCTAAACAAAGAGTTCTTCTATACAGCTTCTTCTTTTTTAAATTTATTTATTTTATTTTATTTATATATTTACATTAGCCAGTTATTTATGAGATTACTAGAATAGACCTCATCTTCATGATTAGATCTATACAACCAGTTCTATAACCAGCTTCTTCTTATTATTATTTAAATTTATTTATTTAATTATTTTAAAAAAGGAGACATTAACAAAACTGTAGGATAGTACGGGTACAACTACACACAATTCCCACCACCAGATTTCCATATCCTATCTCCTCTCCTGATAGCTTTCCTATTCTTTATCCCTCTGGGAGTATGGACCCAAGGTCATTGTGGGTTGCAGAAAGTGGAAGGTCTGGCTTCTGTAAATGCTTCCCAACTGAACACAGGCATTGATTGGTCAGTCCATACTCCCAGTCTGCCTTTCTCTTTCCCTAGTAGGGTGGGTCTCTGAGGAAGCCATGCTCCATGACACATTGGTGGGGTCTTCTGTCCAGTGAAGTCTGCTCAGCATCATGCCAGCATCTGGAACCTGGTGGCTGAAAAGAGAGTTAACATAGAAAGCCAAACAAGTTGTTGAACAATTATGGGCCTAAAGGCTGGAATAGTGGAGATGAAGTGTTGAGGGGTATTCACTGCAGAATATTGTGTACTTTTGCTTTAGGTATATATTTTGCCGTAGTTTATAGATACATGTGGACATATGCTCTATCTCAGGGGACCTGGTCCATATCTAGGTTTTGGGACTTTGTTAGGAAGTGAACCACCTGGAATGGAATTAGAGAATACTATGAAAGGAAAGGTCTCGTCCGAGTAGTGAAGCTGAAGGATTTTCATTCCATACTTGAAGTTTCTGGACACAGTCTGAAGTGAAGCATGCTGAGGTGGCACTCATTGCATTGATTAGGTTGTGATCAGCGGATGTAACATTATTTGATACGAATTGAGAGAAGCATGCAGGAGAGTGAGCCACACCCTAAAGTTCCAGGACTGGGAGAATTATAGGCTTTTAGTGGAAATGTGAGGTTCCTGCTCTCTTAGGGTTCAAGAAGACAATGGATAGTTATTGTTATCATCACATTATTTAGTATTTGGGTAAGCTTTGCAAAGTCCCTTTGTTAGGATTTGCTGTATAATACCCAACATCTTGTATATAGCTGTGTCACAGGTTGCTTCTGTTTAGTCAAATCCTGCTTTTAGCTTCCCTTTATGTTCTTCTTTCTCAACTTCTGTTGATGAGTGAGATCATCTGATACTCATCTTTATCTTTCTGACTTAGCTCATTTAAGATAATTCCTTCTAGCTTCATCCAAAGTCGGTCAGAGAAGCTGGGTTCATTGTTCTTAATATCTGTGTAGTATTCCATTGAGTATAATATATACCACAGCTTTCTCAGTCACTCATCTGTTGTTGGGCACCTCAGTTGCTTCTAGGTTTTAGCTATTATGAATTGTGCTGATATGGACATAGGTGTGCACATATCTTTTTGGTTGGGCATTATGAATCCTTGGGGTATATCCCCAGGAGAGGAATTACTGGGTTATATGGAAGGTCCATGTCTAGCCTTGTCAGAGTTCTCCAGACAGGTCTCCAGAGAGGTTGGACCAATTTATATTACCATCAGCAGTATAGAAGGATTTCTCTGTCCCCATAGCCTCTCCAGCATTTGTTGCTGCTGTCCTTTTTGATGTATGCCATTCTCACAGGAGTAATGTGGTATCTCAATGTTGTTTTTATTTGCATCCCTCTACAATCAGCGACCTGGAGCAACTTTTCACATGTTTGTTATCCTTTTGGATCTCGTCTGAGGTGAATGTTTTGTTCATGTCCTCTGTCCATTTTTGGATGGGGTCATTTGCTTTTTTGGTACTAATTTTGTTGATCTCTTTGTATGTTTTGGTGATTAGTTTCTTGTCTGATGTATGGCATGTGAAGATCACTTATCAAATATTATATGTCCAATGTGTGGGTATAGATCTGGGCTTTCAATTCTGTTCCACTGGTCTGTGTGCCTATATTTGTTCCAGTACCAGGCTATTTTGATGATGATGGCCTTATAATATAGTTTGAGATCTGGGAGTGTGATGCCTCCATTTCTGTTTCTTTTCCTCAGTATGATTTTGGCAATTATAGATGTTTTCTGGTTTCAGATAAATGATTGTAGTTTTGTTCTATTCTCTTACAGAAACTTGGTGGAACTTTGATGGGTATTGCATTAAATTTTTATATGCCTCTGGGTAGAATATTCATTTTGATGATATTTATTCTTCCAACCCATGAGCATGGGATATCTTTCCATTTCTTGGCATCAGCTTCTATTTCCTTGAATAGTGACTGATAGTATTCAGTATACACCCCTTTCACTTCTTTGGTCAGCTTTATTCTAGGTTTTTTTTTATTAACTTTGCTGCAACAATTATGGGAGTGATTTCTGGATGTCTTCTTCTTCAGATTTAGTGTTTCCATAAAGAAATGCCCCTGGTTTTTGTACATTGATTTTGTAGCCTGACACTCTGCTATATTGCCTAGTAACTTCCAGTAGTTTTCTGCTGGATTCTTTAGGTTTTTCTATGTATACTACCTTATCATCTACAAATACTGAGAGCTTGACTTCTTCTCTTCCAATCTGTATTTCTTTGACTTTTTTCTCTCACCTGATTGCTATGGAAATAATTTCCAATACTATGTTGAAGAGTAATGGTGACAGTGGACAGCCCTGTCTAGTCCCTGATCTGATGAGAATGATTTCAGCATCTGTCCATTGAGTATGATGTCGGCGGTAGGTTTGCTATATATGGATTCCACTATCTTGAGGTATTTCCCATCTTTTCCTATTTTTTGTAGTGTTTGAGCATGAATGGGTGTTGGATTTTGTCAAAGGCTTTCTCTGCATCTATTGAGATATTCGTATGGTTTTTGGCTTTGCTTTTATTTGTGTGGTGAATGACATTGTTTGACTTATGTATGTTGAACCAGCCTTGCATAAATAAATAAATAAAAAATAAATAATAAATAAATCTCACTTGGTCATGATGAACAATCTTTTTGATATAGTTCTGTATCCATTTGGCCAAGGTCTTGTTTAATGTTTTGGCATCTATGTTCATCAAGATATTGGTTTATTGTTTAACTTTTTATGCTTTGTCCCTGTTTTCTTTTGGTATCAGGGTGATGTTGGCTTCATTGAAAGTAGAAGGGAGTGTTCCTGTTTCTTTGATCTTGTGGAAAAGCTTTAGAAGTAGGGTATCAACTGTTTCCTGAAGTTTTTTGTAGAATTTGTTTGTGAAGCCATCTGGTCCAGGACTTTGTTGTTGGGGAGATTCTTAAGAACGGTTTTGATTTCTTTGTCTGTGATTGGTGTATTTAGTTTTTGTAGTTCTTCTTGGTTCAGGTTTGCAAGAGCATATGTTTCTAGGAATTCTGCCATTTCTTACAGATTTTCTAGCTTGGTGGCGTATAGTTCCTCATAGAAGTTTCACATGATTTTCTGGATTTCTGTGGTGTCAGTTGTGATATCTCCTGTATCATGTACAATTCTATTAATTTGAGACTTCTCTCTTTTTTGTTTGGCGAGTCTGACTAGGGGTTTGTGAATCATGTTTAATTTTTCAAAGAACCACCATTTGGCTTCATTCATCTTTTGTATGGTTCTCTTACTTTTGGTGTTTTTTTATTTCTGCTCTAAGTTTAGTAATTTCTGCCCTTCTGGTTGATTTAGGGTTCCTTTGTTCCTCTTCCTCTAAGTCCTTGAGGTGTTCAGTAAGGTCGTTTATTTGAGCTTTTTCTTGTTCTTCAATATATGATTGTATAGCTATGAGTTTCCCTCTCAACACTGCTTTAGCTGTGTCCCAAGTATTTTGATAGCTTGTGTCTTCATTTCTTATTTTCTCTGATATATTGCAAGTATTATAGTGATGTTCTTGTTTAGAAGAGGTCTTTTAGAACCTCTTTCAGGGCAGGCTTGGTGATGGTTGCCTCCTTTAACTGTTGTCTGTCTGAGAACATTTTGATGACTCCATCTAGTTTGAATGAAAGTCTAGCAGGATATATTATCCTTGGTTGAAACCCTTTTTCATTCAGGGCTCAATAATTATCTTTCCATTCTCTTCTGGCTTTTAGAGTTTGAGTGAAAAAGTCTGCTCATAGTCTTATGGGTTTTCCTCTGCATGTGACTTTTTGTTTTTCTGTTACATCCTGTAGGATCCTTTCTTTATCCTTACCTCTTTACATTGTAGCTATGATGTGTCTTGGTGTCTTCAGGTCTGGGTTGATTCTGTTTGGGACTCTCTAGGCCTCTTGAATTTTAATGTCCTTTCTGTTGTTCAGGTCTGGGAAGTTTTATTCTATGATTTCCTCTAAAATGTGTGCTTCCCCTTCCTTTCTTTTTTCCCCTGGCAGACCAATTACATGAATGTTACTTCCTTTGAGATCATTCCATATGTCTCTGTTGTTGTTCACAGTGTCTTTCAATCTCTTTTTGAGCTCTTTTACCACTTTCTTAGTTTTCTCTAGCTCATCCTCTGTCTGGATAATTATGTTTTCTGCTTCTTTTAGCCTGATTTCCCTTCCCTCAGCTTCTTTCTTCAGTTCAGCTATTTCAGTTTTCAGTTCTCTAATAACCTCAAAGTAGCTAGTATTTTCCTTGAGGTTCTCATCTGTTGTTTCCATATTTCTGCTAGCCTTTTCCTCCATAGTTGTCTTCATTTCTGTGATTATTAAATTTACTATTGATTGCACACTTTTCTTATCTATGGTTACTTCTGACTTATTTGTAGTTTCTTCTGGGATCCTGTCTTCATTCATTGTAGTAGCAGTTTTACTTGCTCTTGGTTTAACCCTTTTTTATTTATGTGTCTTTTATTTGTATGTTATGTTGTTCTTCAGTTATTGTGTTTTGAGTACAAGCCATGCTATACTAAATACCTTTATGACAAATGAAATCACCAACTCAGGAATTACAATAGTAAGTGAAGCAAGAATTGAAGCAATTTAAGCAATACTAGTTAGCCAACAATGCCTCCAGTCCAAGAAATAATATCAATCAAATCCAAATGAAAAATAAAGAGAAAGAAAAAAAGGGATAGCAAGAATAGACAATTATGCAAATCTACAGTCCACTGTAAAATATAGGGGTACCAAGAGGAGAACTGGAAGTAGAGAAGAGACACACACAAAGAGAGTCCACTTTGAGTTAGATTTCTTCCCCAAAATAATTCACAAATGAGTATCAGTGAATTCAGAAAGAAGAAGGAGGAAGGAAGAAAAGAAGACATGAATGAGAAAAAAAACGAAAAAAAAACAGTGATAGAAAATAGTTTTTTTTTTAATTAGCTATGAGGAGGGAGAAGGGGAAGAGTGGATAGATGAGGTATGTAGAGTGAAACAAGTTCCTCTCACAGTGGGCGGGACAACCAGTCACCTAGCAATGGTAAATACACTAAAAGTTAATTTTGGCGAACCTGAAGGAGGGGTGGAAAGGGACATGTGTATATATAATAGTAATAATAAAATAGAACAGAGTAAAAAGCCATTCTGCAGCTTGGAGGGCTCCTGATTGGCTCAGGCACCCTGAGCAAAGACAACCAATTGTTTAAAAAAAAAAAAAAAAAAAAAAAAAAAAAAGGTAGTCTTTCCCAGGCAGGGTGAGGCTCTGATTTTGTCACTCCAATTGAGCTTGAGCCACTTAGAAAGAAAAAAAAAAAAAGCAAAGAGAATCAGAAAGGAAAAGGATTGGAATCACACCCCTGATGAACCAGGAATCTTGGAAAAAAAAAAAAAAGCTTCACTTCAGACTGTGTCCAGAGACTTCACGTATGGAATGACAACCATTCAACTTCATTACTCGGGTGAGACCTTTCCTTTCATAGTATACTTTAATTTCAGCTCAGGTGGTTCACTTTCTAACAAAGTCCCAAAACCTAGATATACACCAGTTTCTGTGAGAGAGTGCCGGGATAGCCTGAGGGTACTTCTTCCCGAGCTAGTGCTCTCTGGGTTGGAGAGAACTCAACTGGAGCTGATCTAGGCTGCTGCGTGGGAGAGGGATCAGGAACTTGTGCCGCACCAACTTTGCAGGAGATACACTCTGGAACTCTCGGAGCTGGAAAGCAATTTCCAAGTGTCTTTAATCAGAAGAGCAGCTGTTTTTATACTCTCCAAGTAGGGTGGAAACAGGATGTGATATAGAGAGGGTAGAGAGAAAAGTGACTGGTGAAAATCAGAGTGTGACAAGGAGGGGGCGGAACAGGTGAGAATCCTATCACTGAACCACCAATGCCCTGGAGGGAGTGCTTTATGTAAATGTAAAAGTGATTTCTGTAAATAGACCAAAGCTTTGAATGGGATCAGTAAATCCCTATATAGGCATATGGTTAAGCAGAAGCCAGGGGGAGTTGGCATACTACCCAACATCGCCCCCTTTCTTTTTAACTATTTGCCATAGTATCAGGAGTGCGGGGCACTCTGTGAGGCAGGGAGACTGATAAGAGGCACACCTTTTTTTGGGGGGTTCTACTGTCCCTCCTTGCTCAACCTCTCCGTGGAGAGAGAGACTAACAGGATTGACACACCCCTCAGGCTCAAGCCCTTCCAAGCTCAACCATATCCTCACAATTCCCCAACATCTTCCTCTTACTTAATGGCCATATATAACTGGGTCAATGTCTGTAAAAGGCTTCATCTCTGTCAGGGGAATAGCAGTGTAGGGGTGAACATAAACCTGTTGGGAAGAAAGCAGAATGATAGTGTGTGTCTTCAAAAAGAACTAGCACAAGACAGGGAGGGATAAGTAAGAGTAGCAAGAGACAGAGTGAGCCTGATGGGTGGAGGAGTGGGGGCCTGATAAGCCGAGGGGCTAGAGGGGTGATCTGGCATTGCAAAATCCCGAGTCAGCTGGCGGAAAGTTCTATGAACTGCTACAGTCATTCTTCAAGAAGTCCAGCAGTATAAAAGGAGTGTCCAGCAAGTTCTATAGAAGCATCAGTCCAATGTCAATGGCCAGGAAATAAATGCCACATGTCTATCTTGATGGAGGAGGACGGCCACTGGAACTTTTCTTCTCTGCAGAGAGTGACCTGGAACCACCAAAACATGGTGGGTGAAACAGAAGCAGGAAGAGCAGACACCGATGGTTGAGAGAAAGGCAGTAGGAAAGTCTTGTCCTTTGGAGTCTGTGAATCAGGTTCTCCAGATCGTGTCAGGTCACATCATGGGTTTTGGGGGATGGCTGTAATTGTGGGTGATGTCAGAGGTCAGGGGTCCAAGATGGATTTCTGGGGATTCTATATGAGCAGATGCTTCTTTATGTGAAGGCTTGTCATAGCTGTAGTCAATTACTTATGAAAAAACTTTGTAACAAATTAGAAGTTTACTACAATTGATAACTCAATGATTATAATTGGTTTAGGTATCTTTATAATTTCGTGTAAAGGTCATCTTATGTGACCTCATGTAGCAGTCTTTATATAGCAAAATTTTCATACCGAATTTAAGTCACATATATTGATTCTTAACTATTTTTACATTGGGTTTTTAAGCAAACTCAGGTTACTAGAGTTAACACATTTTAGTGACATTTTTTTTTTTGGTACATTTACAATATCGGATTGATGCCAAATTTGTTGTGGATTAATTTCCACAAGATAGCTTACAGGACATTTTTGGGGCCCTCCAAAAATGTCCTGTATAGAGGATTTGTATTTTAACTTAGGAGATGATGAATTGTCACATTGAATATTTAGAGTTTTATCTTAAACACTCAGTTACTTAAATGAATTGATTTTACCTCTTCTCGTAAAAATGTAGCTTCGAAGTTACAATTTAACTGTTAAGTTAATGTTTACCAAACTTGAAACACGCATATTAAACATATAGTTTATAACACACAGGAGAAGAAAAACTTGTAAATAAGATATATAATTTCAAATGTGAATTTAGATCTACTGTCATAGTTGAACCATCTTTACTCACACAGTTTAAGACTAAACATTTCATATTGATATCAAGACTTAAAAAAGAAATCAAAAGGGGGAATGAACAATTTTTGGACTGTTTCTGGACGTCTCTAGAAACCATGGCTGTGTCCAGCCGTTTTATATAAAGTCAGTTAACTTTCAGAGTACTCTGAGCACAATGGGTCATACAAAAATTTTGGTCACTCAACTCACTCAATTTTTTTTTCACTCACTCACTCACTCACAAAACACAACTGGCCAGTCATAGCATAACACATTCATTCGGGGGCAGGGGGGAAGAGTTCTGTGAATCAGATTTTTTTTTTTGATTCTGCCATGCTGTATTATGGATCCTGGGGTGCATCCTGTAGCCAGTCCTCTTGCAGCCAGTCTTCTTGCAGTGTTTCTTGTTCTTCAGGGATATCAGCGCCATCATGTGGGTATTGCCGGACATGGCGGGCAGGAACCCAAACAGGCTTGGAGTAATGTTGTGGAAAAATACATGCGAAACCCCTCCCCATAGTCAACAGGGGGTCAGGTCCTTTCCAAATTTTATCAAGTGGGTCTTTTCATTTGACTTTAATAGCTGGGAGGGTGGGTGGTGTTTGCCAATGAAGAATTATAGGAGGTTGGTCTGAGTTTTTGTAAATATTAAAGAGATTTAATGTAGTTAAGGCTTTTGCCAGCTGGATATTAGGGGGATACATTTCCCCTTTTTCTTTATTTAATTGAGCCTTAAGAGTTTTATGGGCCCTCTCAACAATGCCTTGTTCCTGTGGATTATACGGAATGCCTGTAGTATGAGTAATGTTCCAGAGGGAACAAAAATCTTTAAATTGTTTGCTGGTAAAAGCAGGTCCATTATCCGTTTTAAGTTGAAGAGGTAAGCCCATTACAACAAAACAGGAGAGCATATGGTTTATAAGCTTTTTTGAGTTTTTTTCAGGCTGAGATGTAGCCCACATAAACTTAGAGAAGGTATCAATTGAGACAAACACATATTTTTGTTTGCCAAAGTTAGGTATGTGGGTAACATCAATTTGCCAAAGAGCGTTGGCTTTTAAACCTCGAGGATTAACTCCCAGAGTCTGAATAGCAGGTGTTTTGATTAGACCTGCACAGGAGGAACATGTAGCAAGAATACATTTTAACTGTGGCAGAGGAATATCAGGAAATTGAGCTCAAAGACCTTTAAGATTAACATGGGTTAGGGAATGAAAGTCAGCAGGATTAGAGACAGAGGCTAGGAGAATTCCTGTGGAGGCAAGGTGGTCGGCTGCAGCATTCCCTTCAGACAGGGGACCAGGAAGAGGGCTGTGGGAACGTAGGTGCTGAACATACAGTGGATGGGTTCGAGAACAGAGCATAGAGGCAATTTGAATTAAAAGAGGAGAAAGTGGGTTGTCATCAATTCTTACATAAGATCGAGCAAGCCATGGAAGTAAGTTAACAGTATACACACTGTCAGAAAAAAGGTTGAGGGATTCTGGTACAGCTTTTAATGCAAGGAAAACAGCATAAAGTTCTTTGTACTGAGGGGAATTATCAGGAAGTTCAGTAAAGAGAGGTTTGGGGTATTGCTGGTCTGGATAATATATAAGGGAAACAGCTCCCTTTTTTCCACCATCAGTGAACACTGTAGAAGCAGAGGGGATGGGATCTCGAGAGAAAAGTTTAGGTACTAGTAGAGGCAACAGAGGTAAAGAAGCTATCAAATTATTAGAGGGAAAATGATTATCTAATTGTCCTGGAAAACCCATTAAACTTATGGCAAAACGAGAATGGTGGCGTATGAGCCATTCTGTATCAGTGAGAGAAAAGGGAAGAATGATTGAATCTGGTTCCCTTCCTAAGACCTGAACCAATCTGTTTCTTCCTTGGCTAACCATAAATGCTAAGGCATCAATCTTGGTAAGGAGTCTTGGAGCTCCGCCTACTGGCGTATGAAGCCATTCGAGAACGCCATGTTTCTGCCACAATGCCCCCACTACCGTGGGGGTGGAGTTAAAGATTAGAAGATTTACTGGAGAGGAGGGGGAGAACCGAACGAGGTGCATGTCCTGGAGAGCCTGGTTAACTTTTTCCAGTGCCAAGGAGGTTTTGGGGGTTAACATATGCTTTGAGGAGGGCTGTTTGTTTCCTTTTAACAGATCGAACAGTGGTTGCAGGCAGCTCGTAGGAAGATAAAGATACTGCCTAAGCCAATTCAAATTTCCAAGAAAACTTTGTAAAGAAGCAAGAGTGAGATTAGAAGGAAAAGTAACACAAGGTTTTAAAGGGTGAATCTGCATTAGGGAAATCTCTGAGCCTAAGAAAGATATTGGAGGGATTAGCTGTATCTTCTCAGGAGCTACATTAAGTCCACTTCTCTTTAAGGCAGGGATTAGAAAATCACGTAGGGTGGAGAGATCTGTATCTAATTCTCCCCATATTAACACATCATCCATATAATGAAAAACCTTAAGGCCCTTATGAATATATGGAAAAAGGGCAGATTTAACAACCTCTTGACAAATAGTAGGACTATTAGCCATGCCCTGGGGCAGTACTACCTATTCAAATCTATCGGCAGGGCTGGCATTATTAATAGAAGGAACAGAGAAAGCAAAACATTTGCAATCTTGTGGGTGTAAGGGAATAGGGAAAAAACAATCCTGTATATCAATAGCTATGATTAGAATTCCTGTGGGAATTATGGAAGCAAGAGGCAAACCCCTTTGGGGGGAGCCCCAAACCTGCATGGTTTTATTAACTGCACGAAGATCTTGGAGGAGGCACCATTTTCCTGAGTGCTTTTTAATCACAAAGACTGGAGTATTCCATGGGCTCCGAGAATGACGAATGTGTCCCAAAGATAACTGCTCTTGGATGAGTTCTTTTAAAATTTCTAGCTTCTCCCTAGGCAAAGGCCACTGTTCCACCCAGACAGGCTCATTAGAAAGCCAATCTAAGCGGGGAGTTCTGTTACGAACAGTGGCAGTTAGTATTGGGGGTGCTGGTTGGGTCTAGCAGTCTCACAGGAGTGAGTGTGGTGTCCTGCAGAGGTGTCTGAGGATATCACTACATCTAAAGATTCCAGAAAGTCTCTTCCCAATAAATTGGTGCTTATATCAGCTATTAAAGGCTGAAAGCGTCCGGTAGTCCCTTCTGGATCTTCCCACACAAGGGAATCTCTTGTGCGGAATGCCTGAGTCAATCCTCCAACACCATGTAAGCGTGGTCCTGGGAGGAGTTCCCAACTCTGGGGAACCTCTGCTTGTCTTAATATTGTCTTATCTGCTCCCGTGTCAATCAAACACTTAAGAGGAATATTACCAATCTTTACTGTCATAATTGGGTGACCCCTTTCTAAAACAGGGGTGGTCCATAAAATCTCAGGCTCCGAATTCGAGCTGTTCTCTTGCTCCAGCCAGTTATTTCTATGCTAGAAGTTCCCACATACCACGGGTTCCTCCTTCTGCTCACCCTCTGTTATTGTTACTTGGCGTGGTGGGTGTAGCGATGGATTGGGTCCCAAGCTGGGCTTCTGTTTGTGGAAGAAGGGCACAGCACCAAGTGGGTGACCTGCTTCCTTCCCTCTTGGGGGCAGGACTAAGGGAAACCCCATACCTAGTTTAAATCTCTGTTTACATTTGGCAGAGGTGTGCCGTTCCTATGGAACCTTGACCAACAATCTCTCCTCCAGTGAAATCCTTTCTGGCATCTGGGACAAGGCATTCATGGTATCTGATTCCCTGTCTGGAGGTGGGGTTGCCCTGACTGGAGGCGGGGTTGCCCTGACTGGAGGCGGGGATCGTGGTCTATTTTCTGGACATTGGTTATGCCAATGCCCTTGGCGACTGCACTGAAAGCAAGCCCCTTTTTGCTTATGTAAGGTAGCTGCATAGGCCTGTAACATAGGTCCTTGAAAAGAGCTTGATCTGAGATCCTGTGTAGCTATAATCCAAGTATCTGGGTGTTCATTTTTAAGAGTGATACAGGCCTGTCGAAAATGCGGAAGCATTCCATCCCAGACTATGGATCGCAGGAGGAGAAAATGAGCATCAGGATTATAAATCTTCCTTTCCAAACTCGACTGGACCCTGGCAATGAATTTAGCGAGGGATTCATCAGGTTCTTGTTGCAGGGAGAGAATGGGGGCTGAGGCTGCTCCCATGGGTGGTGTTAATCGCTCCCATACTTTTAATGCACACAGGCGTACCTGATCAAAATACCCTGGTGGAAACTTGGCTTCCACCTGTTGAATCCCTGTTTCTAATTGGCCTGTTCCAAACAATGCATCAAAATTACCCTCTGGCTGATTTTGAATATTTTTCCGCGATTGTTGTAAACATTCGTCGCGAAAGAATGCCTCCCATTGCAGGAAGAGGGAGCCTGGGAGCGTAGCACGAGTCACATCCCTCCAATCTTGGGGGGTATTAAGGTTCTGAAGCAGGCCTTGTAAAATGGACCTAGTCCATGGGGCATGAATACCATCATCCTTGATAGCCTGGCGTAGTTCCTTCAGGTCTGTGGCGGAATATGGATACCAGGCCTGAGGTTTTTGTCTATTGGGGGCAACATTGACCGGAAATGTGTGGACTTGCTCTGATAAGTGTGTAGTGGTAGGAGGAGTCACCAAAGTGGAAGCTTCTGGACAAGTGGCCGAAGAAGTGGTTTTGGAGGCTACAGGAAAATTCGGACATGTGTCTGTCAAAACAGGGGTGGGCGAAGAAGCAGCCGTGGAGGCAGCAGGAGGTTCCGGACACGTGTCTGCCAAAATGGGGGTGGCCAAAGAAGTGGCTGTGGAGTCCAAAGGGGAATTTGGACACGTGTCTGCCAAAATAGGGGCCTCAGGGCAAGATGCCAAAATAGGGGCCTCAGGGCAAGATGCAGAGGAATTAGGGTGGGTCAAGATCATGACAGGCCTTTGCTTCTTCTTGTTTTTAAGGTGCTGGTTAAGTTCTATGATCACTTCCTTTATCTCTTGGACCTCAGCCTCTAGATCCTTAAGCCTTTTGAGAGGTTGCCCTATATATCCCTTAAAAGCTGCTATGATGATCAACAGGATATAAGGTGAAGCCCCGAGAAAAATGTCCCAGATATATAAAAATTGTATACTGGAAAAGGAATGCAGAATTTGGAAAAGATTTTCCATGGTGGAGGGATCTCAGGAAAACAATAAGAAAGAAAAAAAAAATCACAGTGCCTTAACACAATATTGCAGATACCCAAAAGGTGTGTACTTATCTAAGATGTCTCTTGTAAATCTGCTGCTTACATGTCCCTGTTCCGGGTGCCAGATGCCGGGATAGCCTGAGGGTACTTCTTCCCGAGCTAGTGCTCTCTGGGTTGGAGAGAACTCAACTGGAGCCGATCTAGGCTGCTGCGTGGGAGAGGGATCAGGAACTCGTGCCGCACCAACTTTGCAGGAGATACACTCTGGAACTCTCGGAGCCGGAAAGCAATTTCCAAGTGTCTTTAATCAGAAGAGCAGCTGTTTTTATACTCTCCAAGTAGGGTGGAAACAGGATGTGATATAGAGAGGGTGGAGAGAAAAGTGACTGGTGAAAATCAGAGTGTGACAAGGAGGGGGTGGAACAGGCAAGAATCCTATCACTGAACTACCAATGCCCTGGAGGGAGTGCTTTACGTAAATGTAAAAGTGATTTCTGTAAATAGACCAAAGCTTTGAATGGGATCAGTAAATCCCTATATAGGCATATGGTTAAGCAGAAGCCAGGGGGAGGTGGCATACTACCCAACAAGAGAGAGCATATGTTCACACGTATCTGTAAACTACTGCAAAATATATGCCTGAAAGCAGAAGTGCACTAGAGTTTGCAGTGAGTACCCCCCTAACACTTCCTCTCCACTGTTTCAAGCTTTGGGTCCATGATTGCTCAACAATTTGTTTGGCTTCGTATGTTAACTCTCTTTTCAGTCAACAGGTTCCAGATGTCATCAGGATGCCGGCCAGGCTTCCCTAGACTGAAGACACCACCAGTGTGTCCTGGAGCTCCGCTTCCCCAGACCCACCCTACTACGGAAAGAGAGAGGCAGACTGGGAGCATGGACCAACCAGGCAACGTCCATGTTCATTGGGGAAGCAATTACAGAAGCCAGACCTTCTACCTTCTGCAACCCACAATGACCCTGGGCCATGCTCCCAGAGAGATAGAGAATGGGAAAGGTATCAGGCGAGAGGGTGGGAAATGGAGATTGGATGGTGGAAATTGTATGGAATTGTACTCCTCCTACCCTATGGTTTTGTTAATTAATCCTTTCTTAAATAAAAAAAAAAAAAGCTCAGCGGGGAGCCTGCTAGTAGCAGCTCTCCAGCCCCTGGGTTGGGGAGAGGGGTGCACCTCAGAAATAATAATAAAAAAATTCCTTTATTTTTTTCTCTGTTTTCTTACCCGAACTGAGCTATAGTCACCTCTCTGGTGTCACACTTAGAACCCCTTAATCACTGTCCTGCTGATGGCGAGGTATCCTTTCCAACAGTTGTTGTGGGAGCTCATGCTAGCAGCTGCTTGCTGCTTCCATGTCACCATCTTGGCTCTGCCCTGCCTTTTTTTTTTTTAAGACAAGTGGCTCTTCTAATATTTATCCCCTTTTGTTACCCTTGTTGTTTTATTGTTGTAGTTATTATTGTCATTGTTATTAGATAGGACAGAGAGAAATGGAGAGAGGAGGAGAAAACAGAGGGGGAGAGAAAGATAGACAGCTGGAGACCTTCATCACATGTGAAGGGACTCCCCTGCAGGTGGGGAGTCATGGGGGGGGCAGGCTGCACAGCTGGAACCAGAATCCTTGAGCCAGTCTTGGGCTTTTCACCACCTGTGCTTAGCCTGTTGTGCTACCGCCTGACTCCCTATACAGCTTCTTTCACAATTAAGTGATTCTAAATTGATTTGAATTTTAAATAAATAAGAGATTTAAAAAAACACTACTTCTAGCAATGTTTGTTGATGGTACTCTTATTGTTTTGCTTTTATTATTGTTATGGTAATTAAAACACCAATGACAAATCATTTAAATAGCACTGTATTTTATGGACTTCTTGGTAGGAATTGTTTCATTTCATTTTTACAAAATTTGTATAATAAACTTAGACTAAT
Organism: Erinaceus europaeus; assembly: GCF_950295315.1. Lineage (NCBI taxonomy): Eukaryota > Metazoa > Chordata > Mammalia > Eulipotyphla > Erinaceidae > Erinaceus > Erinaceus europaeus. The sequence goes on from NC_080175.1 coordinate 34,273,714, forward strand.
TTCAAATCCATGAAATAAAATCCCAAAGAAGTTTACTGTTTTTAGTGACAGAGATGGTAATTAGCCTGCCTAAAATTTCTCTGCATTTGTAATCTATTTTTTCACTGCTTCCACTGCTAGAGATATCAGACTGGGGGTCCAGGTGGTGGTACACTTGGTTAATCACACACATTAACATTTTCAAGACCCAGGTTCAAGACCCTGGCACCCCACCTATAGGGGAAAAAAATTGTAAGTGATGAAGAAGAGCTTTAGGTGTCTCTTTTTCTCTTCCCCTCTTTATCTCCATTATATCAATTTATTTTTGTTTCTGTCCAATAACAAATAAAAACAGTTTCAAAAGGAACTGAATAGTGGCTCACCTGGTTAAATGCACATGTTACACTATGCAAGGAACCAGATTTAAGCCCTTGGTCCCCACATGCAGGAGGAAAGCTTTGCAAGTGGTAAAGTATGTTGCAGGTGTCTCTCTGTCTCTCTTCCTCTCTATCACCCCCTTCTCTCTTGATTTCTGGCTTTCTGTATTCAATAAATATGTAAAGATAATAAAAATGTAAAATAAATAAATAAATGAAAATATTACGAGAAAGAGAGAGAGACCATACTTTCACAGATAATGTAGTATAAGTATAAATGCTTTCCTTACTCAGAGAACTTAAATTGTTTATTTGAAGTTTGAGAGTGAGGGAAAAAAACTAAGATGTGGATTTAAAATCACACTGGATTAATTTTATGTTATTGAATTAGTACTATTATAAAGATATGTCAGGGTAGGATGATTATATCAAAGTCGTTTTTTTTTTGTGTGTGTGTGTCCAGGGTTATTGCTGGGTCTCGGTGCCTGCACTATGAATCCACTGCTCCTGGAGGCCATTTTGTTGCCCTTGTTGTTATTGCTATTGATGTTATTGTTGTTGTTGGATAGGACAGAGAGAAATCAAGACAGGACGGGAGACAGAGAGGTGGAAATAAAGATAGACACCTACAGACCTGCTTCACCACTTGTGAAGTAAACCCCCTGCCTGTAGGGAGCCAGGGGCTCAAACCGAGGTCCTTGTGCTTCGTGCCATGTGCACTTAACCCATTGCTCTACTGCTGGACCCCCAAAGTTCATTTTTAAAAGAAAATATTGCATGGGACTAGCTGAAGGCACACCCTGTTAAGTGAACACATTTATTATTAGTTTTTTAATCTTTATTTATTTGTTGGATAGAGACAGTCAGAAACTGAGAGGTAAGGGGGAGACAGAGAGACACCTGCAGCCCTGATTCACCACTTGTGAAGCTTTCTCCCTGTAGGTGGGGACTAGGTTCTTGAACGTCGGTCCTTGCGCACTGTAATGTGTGTGCTCAATCACTGGCCCCCTGAGTGAACATATTTCTAAGCCCAAGGACCCATGCAAGGATCCAAAGTCAAGTCCTTGCTCCCCATCTTCAGGGGGGATGCTTCACCAACAGTGAAGCATATCTTCAAGTGTCTTTCTCTCTTCCTTTCTATTTCCCCCTCCCCTCTCAATTTCTCTCTGTCCTATCTGATAAAGTGGAATTTAAAAAAGAACAAAATAGAAAAAAATGGCCATCAAGAGCTGTGGCTTTGTAGTGCAGCACAGAGACCTAGCAATAACTCTAGAAGCCAAAATCAAAAAGAAAAGAAAATATTGCACTATTATGACCAGTATTTGTCCTAAGACCATATATTTATTAATTTATTATTATTTAATAGTGCACTCATTAGCTCTGGCTGATGTTGGTTCAGGGCAATGAACCTGGGAGTTTGGAGGCTCAGGCATGAGAAAACCCTTTTCATAACTTTTATTCTACCTACCACCACCCTTAAAACTACCTTTAATGAACTACTAGAAAAAAGATTCAGAAGGAAGTAAAATATATTCTTTCCTTGTCTATGGGCATTCTCTATGTCTTTAGTCTACATCCTGATGTACATACTTACATTCCATTTGTATTCATAGACCTGATTTTCACTGTCAAGGTAGAGTTGCTGCTTCTCTCTGCATTGTTTGTTCCAAGATACTTCGACAGTGTCTGTAAGTATGGACAGCACTGAAGGATGCATATGCCATACATCATATTTTTCATATACAAACGTATCTATAAGGAAAACATAATTTAGGGGCCAGGTGGTGATAACGTTGCGGGTTAAGTGCACATGGCACTAAGTGCAAGGACCGGCATACAGATGTTAGTTCCAGTCACTGGCTTCCAACCTGCAGGGGGGTCGTTTCATAGGTAGTGAAGCAGGTCTACAGGTGTCTATCTTTCACTCGCCCTCTCTGTCTTGCCCTCCTCTTTTGATTTCCTTCTGTACTATTCAACAACAATGCCATTAATAACAACAACAGTAACAATAACAACAACAACGATAATCAACAAGGGCAACAAAAGAGAAAAAATAGCCTCCAGGAGCAGTGGATTCATAGTGCAGGCATTGAGCCTCAGCAATAGCACTGGAGGCAAAAATAAAAGAAAAAAAGAAGAACTTAATTAAAATATTGGATATAATAGGACACTAATATCAATAACTAAAAATAAAACTGGAAAAATGTACTAATATATTATAAAAGGTCACATGACTATGGTCTCACAAAATATCTTGCTGCATGCATGATTTTGAAAAATCAAAATTGTAACAAAGTTATACTCACTGTATTTAATTGTCCTGACTTTCCATGATATAAGGAAGTTATAAGGTTGCATGTCATACAACTTTTTAAAAATTTCTCACTTAATTATGGTAGGGAAGTTTTTTCTAGTAGTCACATCTTTGCCTGAAAGTGAAACATCTATGAGTAATAATTTGACTTTCTATTTTACTGTTTATAAAATTCAAAATATATAAGAATTATCTCTTTATGTTTAATGTCTTAAATTTAATGTACCTTAAAGCCCTGAGCTACTTTCCTCAAACAAGTCTTCCCTTGGATTAAATATTCGACTGACATATGTCTGAGACGGGAGGCATGTGAGATTGCCTTGGTTCTGCATTTTCCAAGATAATGGGCAAATGTTCTTAATAAGAACATTTGATTGAAACATAATTCCATTACGAAACTAAGCATATTCATGAACAATTGTCAAACTAGTTAATATCTTTCTTATTACTTTTCCTGGAAAGATTATGAATATATCTGAAATGCATTTTCTAAAAGTTCGATTTATGCTTTATTTTATTGGGAGTCTTTTAAAGCTTTAAATTGACCTAATTATTGAAGAATGACTAAAGTGATAAGTACTGAGAGCATATTATTTCCAAAGAGCAGAACTGTAATAACAGCAAGCACTAAAAACTATAACAAAATTTTATAGTGACAGTGATGAATAAAACATTTTAGAAAAAAATAAGAAATTTTAGTTCTCTGCAATTTAAAAAAAAGAAAAATCAGTTTTAGCCAACTTAATAACTTAATGTCAGTTTATTGAAGACAAAGAGAAATTCAGGGGAAAATTTGTAGTTAACAAGAACTCTTAAATCACTGTCTTGGAAAAGGAAGTTCATTTTTAAAGTTAATCATCTATTTTTTAAAATTTTTTATTAAGAGATAGGTGGTTTACAGTAAATGCAGTCATTGATACATGTGTAACATTTCTCAGTTTTTTGAAAACATTCTCACCCCCAGCTAATGGTCCTCCTCCACCATTATGCACCAGGACATGAATCCCCTCCCATAGTTTTTTAATTTGATGGAATACACCAAACCCAGTTCAAGTTCTACTTTGTTTTTCCCCTTTCTGATTTTATTTCTCATTTTCTTCTTTTTAAAATTTATTTTTTATTTAAGAAAGGATAAATTAACAAAACCATAGGGTAGAAGGGGTATAACTCCACAAAATTCCCACCACCCAATCTCCATAACCCACCCCCTCCCCTGATAGCTTTCCCATTCTCTATCTCTCTGGGAGCATGGACCCAGGGTCATTGAGGGTTGCAGAAGGTAGAAGGTCTGGCTTCTGTAATTGCTTCCCCGCTGAACATGGGCGTTGACTGGTCGGTCCATACTCCCAGTCTGCCTCTCTCTTTCCCTAGTAGGGTGGGTCTCTGGGGAAGCAGAGCTCCAGGGCACATTGGTGGGGTCTTCAGCCCAGGGAAGCCTGGTCGGCATCCTGATGGCATCCGGAACCTGGGATGAAAAGAGAGATAACATACAAAGCCAAACAAATTGTTGAGCAATCATGGACCCAAAGGTTGGAATAGTGGAGAGGAAGTGTTGGGGGGGGGGGGTACTCACTGAAAACTCTAGTGTACTTTTGCTTTCAGGTATATATTTTGCACTAGTTTATGGATACATGTGAACATATGCTCTCTCACAGAACCTGGTATATATCTAGATTTTGGGACTTTGTTAGAAAGTGAACCACCTGGGATGGAATTAGAGAATACTATGAAAGGAAAGGTCTCACCCGAGTAATGAAGCTGAAGGGATGTCATTCCACATGTGAAGTCTCTGGACACAGTCTAAGCTGAAGCATGTTGAGGTGGCAATCATTGTGTTGATTAAGTTGCGATCGGCTGATGCAATATTATTTGATATGGATTGGGAGAGTCATATAGGAAAGCAGGCTCTATCCTAAGGTTCCAGGACTGGGAGAAATATAAGCTCTATAGTGGAGATGTGAGGTTCCTGCTGTCTTAGGGTTCAAAAAGACAATGGATAGTTAATGTTATCATCACATTATTTGGTAATTGGGTTAATTTTGAAAAGCCCTTTTGTTAGGGTTTGCTTTATAGTACCCAGTATCTTGTATGTAGGTGTGCCATTGGTTGCTTGTGATCTACTTGGTCTAGGCTTTTGAGAGTCTGCATATCAAATACACAGCCTATATATTAAAAAGTCTCAGTCTTATAAACTTCGAGACATACAATTAATTTTCCCCCTCTCATATTTATTAACTAGTGATTTATATGACTACACTTTACTAGGAGTGTACATAAACACTATTCCCACCACCAAAAGACTATGTCCCATCCCACCCATCCACCCCCACCTCCCACCGGCCCAGGAAGCCGCATGTCCACACTCCTCCTCACCACAGTGTGTTTACTTTGGTGCCATACTTTCAATTTAGTCAGATCCTGCTTTTAGTTTCCCTTTCAGATCTTCTTTCTCAACTTCTGTTGATGAGCGGGATCATCCCATACTCATCTTTATCTTTCTGACTTAGCTCACTTCACATAATTCCTTCTAGCATTGTCCATGATGGGTCAGAGAAGGTGGGTTCATTGTTCTTGATAGCTGTATAGTATTCCATTGTGTATATATACCACAGCTTTCTCAGCCACTCATCTGTTGTTGGGCACCTGGGTTGCTTCCAGGTTTTAGCTATTATGAATTGTGCTGCTGTGAACATAGGAGTACACACCTCTTTTTGGTTGGGTGTTATGGAGTCCTTGAGGTATAACCGCAGGAGAGGAATTACTGGATCATATGGAAAGTCCATGTCTAGCCTTGTGAGAGTTCTCCAGACTGCACTCCACAAAGGCTGGACCAAATTACATTCCCACCAGTAATGCAAAAGGGTTCCTCTGTCCCCACAGCCTCTCCAGCTTTTGTTGCTGCTGTCCTTTTTGATGTATGCCATTCTTACAGGAGTGAGGTGGTATCTCAATGTTGTCTTAATTTGTATTTCTCTGACAATCAGAGCAACCTGGAGCAGTTTTTCATATGTTTATTAGCCTTTTGGATCTCCTCTGTGGTGAATGTTTTGTTCCTATCCTCTGCCCATTTTTGGATGGGGTCATTTGCTTTTTTGGTGCTAACTTTGCTGAGCTCTTTATATATTTTGGTGATTAGTTTCTTGTCTGATGTATGGCATGTGAAGATCTTCTTCCATTCTGTGATGGGTCTCTTTGTTTAATAGTTTCTTTGGATGTTCAGAAGCTTTTCAATTTGATGTAGTCCCATTGGTTTGTTTCTGCTTTTGTCTTTCTTGCTATTGGGTTTATTTCATCAATGATGTCCTTGAGGTGTAGATGGGAAACTATTTTACCAATGTTTCCCTCTAAGTATTTGATTGTTTCTGGTATAACATCCAGGTCTTTGATGCATTTGGAGTTCATTTTTGTTTCTGGTGAGATAAAGTGGTTCAATTTCATTCTTCTGCATGTTTCAACCCAGTTTTCCCAGCACCATTTATTGAAGATAGCATCCTTCTTTCATATAATGCCTTGAGCCCCCTTATCAAAGATTAGATGTCCATAGGTGTGGGGACTTATTTCTGGGCTTTCAATTCTGTCCCACTGGTATGTGTGCCTACTTTTGTTGTAGTACCATGCTGTTTTGATGATGATGGCTTTATAATATACTTTGAGATCTGGGAGTGTGATGCCTCCATTTCTCTTTCTTTTCCTTAAGATGGTTTTAGCAATTCTAGGTGCTCTTAGGTTCTAGATAAATCATTGTAGTGTTTGTTCTATTCTCCTAAAGAAGCTTGCTGGAACTTTGATGGGTATTGCAATAAATTTGTATATGGCTCTGGGGAGAATATTCATTTTTATGATATTTATTCTTCCAATCCATGAGCATGCGATATCTTTCCATTTCTTGGTATCAGTTTCAATTTCCTTGAGTAGTGACTCATAGTTTTCAGTATACAAGTCTTTCACTTCTTTGGTCAACTTTATTCCTAGGTATTTGATTGATTTTGCTGAAACAGTATATGGGAGTGATTTCTGAATGTCTTCTTCAGATTTAGTGTTTGCATAAATAAATGCTTCTGGTTTTTGTACATTGATTTTTGTAGCCTGACACCTTGCTATATTGCCTAATAACTTCCAGTAGTTTTCTGCTGGATTCTTTAGGTTTTTTTTATGTATACTATCATATCATCTGCAAATACTGAGAGCTTGACTTCTTCCCCTCCAGTTTTTATTCCTTTGATTTCTTTCTCTTGCCTGATTGCTATGGCAAGAACTTTTTTTCTATTTTTAACCCTCTGGTATAAAGGACCCAGGGTCATTATGGGGTGCAGAAGGTGGAAGGTCTTGCTTCAGTAATTGCTTCCCTTCTGAACATGGGCACTATCAGGTTGATCTATACTCTCATCCTGTTACTATCTTTGCCTAGTTGGGCAGGGTTCTGGTGAGGTGGAGTTCTAGGACATACTGGTGAGATTGTCTGCACAGGGAAGTCAGATTGTCATCATGGTAGCATCTGCAACTTGGTGGCTAAAAGAGCATTAAGATGTAAAGCAGAACAAATTATTTAATAATCAGGAGTCTAAAGGCAAGAATACAGCATGGGGATGTGGGGTCTCCATTTCAGAAAAAGCTAATAGGTGTACTTTTGGTATATTCCTTCACCGGTCCTTGTGTGCTTAACCCCCTGTGCTACAGCCAGACTCCCATATTTTAGGTATATTCCAAGGGGCTCATGACTTTAGTCATTTTTGTGTCAACTCAACAGCTAACATGTAGGTGGGCAAAAGACACTATCTGGAGAGTTGGTGTCAGAATTGGAAAAAGGATTAGAAAGCTTGCTCACAGAAGAGAGTAGCTCCCAAATTTGGGACAAGTATATACATATTGTTAACTATAAACCCATCAATTTGAGCTTGAACCCATATTTAGTGCAGGGGCCTGCACAACCTGTGCATCACTGTAGATCTGAGCTCACATTCTGTAGTCATAGCAAGGCCCATTCCAGGCTGCACTAATTTCAGGACCCATCTTCCTTGAGTGACAGAGTATTTTTGGCTCAACCTCATTCATAGAATGGGGCAGTCCCTACCATTGTTGATCAACATTGAGGGCAAGGTCCTGTGCAAGGCCCAACAAGGTGTCCACTATGTTGTTCCTGATGGAGATGTCCAGTGACATTGGAGAGAGAAATCTGTTAGAGGTCTAGGTCCATCATATCTGTGTGGGAATCTCAGGACTTCCTGACTAGGGTCCCGGGAGATAAGGTGGCCTGGTAGTATTAAAGTATGCTGGTCTCTTGTCCTTATACAACTTCTGTAGTCCTTGTTTTGTCTGACAAGTTTAGCTTTTATGTGATTGAGGGAAGTGAAATTGGAAGTAGATGAGGAGATTATCTAGGTCTAAGTAGAAACTATTTAAGTACTTTATGATGTCTGTTTTAGGTCTTTCTACATGTTTGATATATTTATTGTGTCACTGCAAACTACTGTATACTTTTTTTTTAAGGTATATATTTTCCCCTAACTTATGGATGCATGTGCTCTGTCTCTTGGGCCCTGATCCATTAATAGGTGCTGTGGCTTTCTTAGGAAGTGAATCACCCAAAATGGAATTAAGGAGTCCTATGAGATAGGAAAGGTTCACCAGAGTACTGGAGCTGAAGGGTTGATATTCCTCACCTGACATCCCTGGAGACAGTCTGAAGTGAAACATACTGAGGTGGTACTGGTTGTATTGATTAGGCTGAGATAAGCTGATGCAGTGTCAATTGGTATGGGTTGAGAAAAGTCTGCTGAAAAATGGTCCTGCTTCTAAAGTTCCAAAACTGGGAAAAATGTGGGTTTTATAGAGAATGGAGAAGGTTCCTGCTTTCTTAGAGTTTAAGAAGGGCAAAGATAGTTATTATTATCACTAAGTTATTTGGAAATGTGATTGACTTTGAAAATCCCATTGCTAGGATTTTCTGTATCATACAAGACCTCACCATGATTTATGTTGTTTAATGTTGTTTATATATAGATGTAGCTAATATATTGATACAGCCAGTTGCTTCTGGTATCTCTGGTCTAAGATTATAGGTGATTTAATATCTCAAATAAAAAGTCATTATTAGAAATGTATTAACAATTTAAGCCCATTGTTAAAATTCAACCAGCTTACCAATTTTAAACCTTAAGTACTTAGATTAAAAGACTATATACTCAGAACTGGAATCTATTATCAAAAAGTTGGAGACATTCAATCTATTTTTACCAATCAATATTACAGGAGAAAATTCTTATCTTGTAAACTTGTCCCTTGATAAGAATTTAGCAAAGTAAAACAAAATAAAACAGAAAATCAGCCAGTTAAAAACAACTGGATAAATCCAGTGATTTGTCTGTACTGTGGAATGAAATTGCTTTTGACTCTAGATGTTTGGATTGCAGTTGTGGAAAACTAGACATTCCTATTTTTTTTAGTCACTGAAATATCTGGGTTAAGTTAGGCCTACATGTGGTCATTCTAGCTAAGTTTTGCTATAGTTCAGCATTGTAGGTATTTTGTTACTGTTCTGCTGATATTGTTCTTATATAGTATGTTGTAGTTGCAATTATAGTTGCTCTTGTTATCTTTGCATTTCTTGTTGTTATTGTTCTTGTCATTAATGCTATTGTTTCTCTTCTTTTGTAGATCCTGTTTCAGTGTCCTCTGCATTAATTGTTTGAGTTCTTGTAATAATAGCTGTAGTTTCTGCTGCTGTTGTTGTTCCCTTTCAGTTCTGATGTGTGTTTTGTCTGTTGACTTTGCTATAGCAAAATATAATGAGGCTCCTTGTTTTTTGCCTTTATAATGGTGCGTATAATGGGTATACAGAGACAGTGAATGCAGTGGATACACCTTAGAGACACTGGACATTCAAATTGAGGTATCCTAGATTTAGAAACTGCTTAGGTTGGGTAGAATTACAGTGACTGTAGTTAGTTCTTTAGCCTCATTCATCTTATACTTATAGTAGGCCTTGTCTGTTTCAAACCAAAGGGTCACCATGAGATCACTCTAAATGTATTTAGGAACATTCTAGGAGCATTTAGAAAATCACCTAGTCACCTAGAGTTTGGTACATTGGTTAGAGTATCAGACTTAGCAGCATAAAGTCCCAAATTCAATCCCTGACATCACATATACCAGAGTGATAGTCTGGTTCTCTTTCTCATGCTAATAGACACACAAGCCGACAGAACAAATCTTTAAAAATAATGTAGGGTCATTTGGAAGTCTTTCTACACCCAGTAAACATATCCCTACAATGCATTAAACACTCTATGGTCCCAGCTCCATTACTGTTACTCATCATGGTTAATAGACTAATGGTAAAGAGAAATCTCCATCAGAGCTGATCACATTTTTCTAATATCCAGACCCATATTCTCCTACATAATCTTGATTTAGGAGGAAGAGCTTATATCCTTTAGCTTTATGTTAACTCAGTTTTAATGTTAAGTCTAAAAATAACTTGCCAAAGAATAGCCTACTTATGGCCAGAGAGGTGACAAGAGTGCATGCCTTGTGTGCCCGTGGCACCACATTCAACCTCTGGCACTCTGTCTGGCCAACTCTGTAATGTGGCCTGAAATGAATAGGAGTCGGGGAAGACAGAGAGGGGGAGAGAAAGATAGAAACCTGCAGACCTGCTTCACTGCCTGTGAAGCAACTCCCCTGCAGGTGGGGAGCCAGGGCCTCCAACTGGCTCCTTACACCAGTCCTTGCGCTTTGCGCCACATGCGTTTAACTCACTGCACTATGGCCCTACTCCCTCAACAATATATTTTAAGTGAATATAGATCAAGGGTGTACATGTTAAGGAACAAATAGCAAGCAGTTATGCATCATATAGAAAACTTAGGATAAATTTCTCATAGGGAAACATCAGAGTGTAGCTAGGTGTATTTAAAACAATAACACTATTATCTAAATGTTATTTCATCAGGTACATTTCTTTGATGCCCTAAGAAATATTGGGTTTATCCTCCAGTCATTCTATGTACAATCCTCAGACTCTCAAGGAGTATGCAAGTTATCAGACTTTAAGGATAATTGCATATTGCTATTGAACTTGGCCTGTGGACCTATTATAGTTTAGTTCAGGCTCTATCCTAGACCTCTGTTCCAGAGTAAAAGAGTTGTAGGGAAGGGTTGTCTAATGCCCTTCAATGAGCAGACCTGGTATTTTAGACATGAAATGTACCTGGTAATAACCATAAGCAGACATGTTCTTACAAGCACAAATGCATAGGTAAGAATCAGTAGGATTTCTAATAACAATTATCAGGAATTATGGAGTTAGGAATAATTTCAGCAGAAGGGGATGAATTTATTATTACTATCCACAGAAGAATGGGAGGTGCTTTCTTGAAAAAACAATGATTTAAAAATGATTAATATGTTATGTAAATCCTATATACTTTCACTGTGACTTTATAAAAAAATGCATGTATTTCCTTATTGTGTTTTTATTAATGTCTTTCATTTTAGTATCTGCAAAAACTCATATTATTGGCAATATTTTAAGAGAAAGATACTTGCTAGAATAAAGTCAGATGTGAGCGTTTCATTTGAGGAGATTGTGGGGCTATGTATAAGCTTGATAGAGCCTAGGGAGAACTCCCCCCATCCCTGGATGGAGGTCTGACAAGATACCCTCTTGTTAGTGTCTCTCAACTGAGGTGAGAAAAGGGGAGAAACTGTCTCTCAGACTCAGTTCTTCCCTTCTTGACTCTCAAGCCCACAGAAACCCCAATACCCCTTTCCATTAACTTCAGGCCACATGGCCGCCTACTTTAAGATTCATTTACTCAAAGTTCACCTCACCTTCTAATCCCAGTGGAGAACATACCTTATTAAACACTCCATCATACACCTCAGACCCCAGACAAGAGAAATTCCAAACTATATGTCCTTTTGATATCCATCTTCTATCTGTCTCACCCTACTGGTTTAACCCCTATGATTCTCTCAAATACCTTTGGATAATTAAGTTGCTTGCTTCATGGAGAATAAATGTCTTGTATCTCATCAATTCCTGTCATACCAGCCCCCTACCATAGGGGCAAGCTGACCTTTAAGAAACCTGTAATTTCTGACATGTTTGAAATATGTTCTTTGTTTGGTTTTCTATTTAAACTCTTGCCTACCTGCTAATAAAGGAGATTTTGAGAACACATCATTTTCTCCCCGATGTCTCTGCTTCGTTTCATCCCTTGAGCGAGCAAGAGAACCAGTCAGTTGCCATCCTGCTGGTGTCACCCCACTTGAATGCTGACAGGAGATAATAAAAAATAATTTAGTTAAGTTCTCCTGTAGGACAGTCACCTAACATAGCTCCAGTTAGGAAGGAAATACTACTGATTCTGAGGAGAATTCTATAGGGCTTAATGGAAACTCTTAATAGGAGAAACACCATCCTAATTTACTAGGAGAAAAGCATATCCAGGTATCAGTAGGTGAGTCCTTGAATGTTCACATCTAATGTGGAAGCTTATTTGTCCATAAAAAAGATGAAAATGAAAAATGGCATAATAAAAATTACTAAATGAGCAAAGTAAGTGCATATGTCTTTGATCAACAAAGATAAGAAACCATTAAAGCAAAGCTTAGAAGCAATAACGTTTACTCATAAATGTAAACTGTTGTGATTTCAGCTATGCTCAGTTTCTCAAAATTTATGGAAGTTGCTATATAAATTTGTATAAACTTGTACTTCATGTTTGCAAATGAAACAGCTATACAATCATACTTAAGACCAAATGAATATTGGAAAATATATTTTTAACTGAGGAAATGTTAATTTACAAGTTTTTAGCTGCAAATTTGGAGATAAAATTTCATATCTCTCAAACAAATGAACAAACAAACAAAAACACTGTTAGTAGCCAAGTTAATCACCAAAGTGTCATCTCCCTCCTCTGCAGGGATTGCCCCCACCCCCTTAATGGCTTTCCAGTTCCTCATTTAGTAATTCAGATCAGGTTTTCCTTATTCATTTTTAATCCTGTTTTTCCTTCCTCATTGCTAATTTCCTTATGTGAATGGGTTAATAGGGTGTTTGTTTTTATCCTGACTTTTTCAAATAGCATGAGTGTCTCTCATTCCATATATGTTGTAGCATTTCATCTTTTCTTACAACTAAGCATTACTCCACAGTGTCTTTTTAATCGCTTATCTGCCAATGGGCTCTTGCATTATTTCCAAATCTTGGCTATTGTAAACTGTGTTGCAGTGTATATAAGAGTCCACATAAATTTTATGACTATTATTTTTATGTAATTCAGATAGATACCCGAGAGAAGGATTACTGGTGAATAAGGTAAATTTTTTTTTAATTTTTTTTAGAAATCTCTGTATTTTTTTTCATAAATGCTGGACCAGTTCACAGTCTAAATAAATAAATAAATAAATATGTATTTGTGTGTGTATATATATATATATGTATATTATTATTAGAAAAATGTAAATTAATACTACATGAAATATCACATCACACCTATGCTTGGTCTACATCCAAAATATTGGAAAGTGCTGGAAAATACATGAAGTAAATGGAATTCTGACAGATAGTGGTTGGATTCTATGGAATTCTAGCGTTTATCCCTTCCCCCTCTTACCTTAATTATTTTATTAGGGAAATAATGGTTTTCAGGCAGCTGTTGGTACATGAGTACAATTAATTTTTTTAATATTTATTTATTCCCTTTGTTGCCCTTGTTTTATTGTTGTAGTTATTATCGTTGTTGTTATTGATGTCGTCATTGTTGGATAGGACAGAAAGAAATGGAGAGAGGAGGGGAAGACAGAGAGGAGGAGAGAAAGATGGACACCTGTAGACTTGCTTTACTGCCTGTGAAGTGACTCCTCTGCAGGTGGGGAGCCAGGGGCTCAAACCGAGATCCTTACTCCAGTTCTTGCCTTTTGCGCCACCTGCGCTTAACCCACTGCTCTACTGCCGGATTCCCATGAGTACAATTTCTTATCTCTGCCATGATAATTCTCTGTGCACCATACACAACACTGGTTTAAATTCTTCCCCACCATCATGTACCTGATCTCCAAGCCCCTCTCTATACTTTCCAGTCTCCCCTGTCTTCCCACACCATGGGTTGTTTGCTTTTCTGTGATAAATCACATATAATGCAATTCTATTGCGTGTCCCCCTCACTGACTTGCGATCCAGAACTCTCCTCCAGATGTCAGATGGTGAAATTATTCAGCCCATTTTATTAACTCTTCTCAAGGATTACATACAGCCCAGCCATGAGTCTCTGGTCATCTGACTCCCGCCTGTGAAGCTTAGCCCGACATAATGGCACCTGAACAGCGACCAGCACGGACGTGGGACCTAACCCACCCATCCCGCAGATAAGTAAACCTGGCTACCCATCCGCCACGGGTTGCCTTTCTACTTATGAAGTGGTTTGCCAAAGCCTCTACTGTTTCATCATGAAACAGTTACTCTGTCTCTGGAACATTTTGCTCTGGGCCACACTTCGGTTCCCTGACCGGAAACTTTGGTTTCTTGTGACCCTAATCATAGAGCTTGGGAGATGCACGGAGATTTCTCCTTGGACTTTCTGGATTCCCTCTCCCATGTTTCCAGAGGAAAAGGACTACATTTTGCTCCAGGCCACAATTTGGTTCTCTATGACTGTGATCGTAGACCTTGGGATATGCATGGAGATTTTCCCTGGGACTTTCTGGACTTCTTCTCCAGCTGAGAAGGACTACTCTAGTTTGAGGAGCATTCTCCAGTACCCTGGCAGTCCCCAAGAATGAAGACACATGGTTAGTTCTACTCTCCTGATTGGATTCTTTCTTCGATGGGAAGACACTTTTAAAAATGGGTGCCTGCAGTCCTGCAGGAACCGTCAGAAGCATCCTAAATGGAATTTCGAGGAGCTTTTTGGACTAGGATGCCCTCCGGGGACTCTTGATGCTACATGGTGAGATCTGGATAATCTGGTTCAAGTTGTGTTTCATAAAAGAGTGATTTGAATGACTAAAATTTTGTATGGCATTGACTTAAAAAAAAAAATGCTGGATGCAGCCATGATTTCTAGAGACATCCAGAAACAATCCAAAAAATTGTTTTTTCCTCCTTTGATTTATTTTTTTACATCTTGGCATAAATCTGAAATGTTTAATCCTGAAAACACTATGAGTTATGGGCAGGGCAGATAGTGCAATGATTATGTTAATGATTCTCATGCCTGAGGCTTCTAACCATGGTTCTTCTGTTTACCTTTCCACATTTTATTGAGTTTAAACTGTTTAAACAACCTTAAAATCATACTAGAAAGGACTTCCAATTATAATGGAGTTATCAACTATAGTAAACTTTTAATCTGCTACAAGTTTTGTTTGACAAGTAAGTGAATTTCAGCTGTCAAGTATTCACATAAAAAAGCATCTACTCAAATGGAATTCCTGGAAATCCATTTGGACCCCTGTTCTCTGACATCGCCCACAAGATGAAATGACTACAACGAACCACCGGAAACCAGTGATGTGACCTGGCATGACCTGAAGAAACAGATTCACAGACTCCAAAGCTCACTCTCTACAGAAAAGCGAAATTCCGGTGGCTGACCTTCCCTATCGAGACAGATGTGCAGCATTTCATCCCCTGGCATTTCTTCTGTGGTCATCTGCTTTCGACTGACACGTCCATTGGACTTACTGGTACAGCTCTTGAACACTTTATACAGCTTTACAGCAGGTTCCCTTTACGCTGCTGAGTTTCTCAAAGAATGACTGCAGCCAGCTACCTTGGGACTTTATAGGCCATATCTCCTCACCTGCAGGCTCTGTCCCCAGAGTCAGGAACCCCCCCCCCCCCTTACTAGGTCATGCCCACAGAGGCATGAAGGCCCTTTGAGGCAAGAGATGCCTACAGAGGCATGAAGCGCCCCCAGAGGCAATTGATGCCCCCAGAGGCAAGAAATGCCCTTTTGCCTGCTAGGCCTTGCCCTTTGAGGCAGGAAATGGCCCCCCTCAGGCCTCCCCTTGGCATCAAACTGGTACTTGTTGCTCTCCTATTTTGTTCCTCCATGTCGTATGCCAGTTCTTTTGAAAACGCCTGTATGATATAGGTTTCTGTTCACCCCACACTCCTGATACTATGGCCATTAGTTAAAAAGAAAGGGGTAATTGTTGGTATGCTTCTAATTCTGCTTCTAAAAACCCCTTCTGTTTCATTTGGTTATATCTCCCCTGCTTAACACTATTCTATTTACATAACTAAGCATCAGCATGCCTGCATGACATTGGTTTAATCCCCACTGGTTCATGATGTGTTTTTGCTCTGCCCCCTCTCCTTGTCATACCCTGATATTCACCAGCCACTTTTCTCTCCACCCTCTCTACATCACATCCTGTTTACACCCTACTTGGCAAGTATATATAAAGACAGCATTGTGAGTTTAGTTTAGTTTTAGTTTAGCTCGGTTTAGATCATGCTGCGTTCTACATGAATAAAGAGATACTGCGTACAACCCAGCCATGAGTCCCTGGTCATCTGTCTCCAGTCAGTGAAGCTCAGCCCAACAGATTACTATTCTGAGATTCTCAACGTTCAATTTCTGAGAATCAATATTGTATATTTCTTCTGTTTTAGTTACTGTAAGTGGGAGACATTTTTGTTGAACATTGAATTCAAGCTCGCAGTTGGTTTTTTTTTTTTCCTCTCCCAGACTTCGAAGGTGTTATCCAATTTATATTTGCTTCCAATATTTCTTTTGAGAAGGTAGCTGACAATATATTGTCTTTTATTTAAGACTGCATAAACTTTTCAAGATTTTTCCCTTTGTCTTTGATTTTCTAGCAGCTTCATATAGGTCCCTAATGAAGCTATCTTCATCATATTTACTACATAGGCTGAGCTACCTTCCCAAGAATTTAAATTAATGTATTTCAACAACTTTGAGACATTGTTAAGCACCATGTACAACTTTATGTTATCTTCTATTTAATATTTTTGTAATTTAATTTGATTTAGGTAGTAAATTGTTCTTTTATATTTTTCAGTCTTGACAGGACTTATGATTATGTCCCAATTCTTATTATTAATTCTTTGACATTTTTACTGTATTTTATTAGCATCTTCCTGATTTTTCTTACTATTTATTTGTTTGTTTTGGCTACTTTTATCACATGTATTTTAATTTTAGCATTTTCATTGCAAAATGCTAAACCTTTGTATTTCACTCTTTAAAAAGCACTTAGATACACTGTTTTCTTCTTTTGTTTATGATGTATTATCCATACTTTATTTTTCTACTAATTGAACTATGAATTAGTTACACTTTCAAAAACTTTAATTTCAGAATGCTTTATATTTACAAATATTGTAAATATATAGAGTTTTCCTTATACCTCCACCCAATTTTCCCATTAGTATCAGCTTGCAATAATATGATGTGCAATCACCAAATTAAAAAGTAATAATCATATCCATAAGTTGGTACTGGTTGCATTGATTAGGATGGTATCAGAAGATGCAATATCAGTTGGCATGACTTGAGAGAAACATGCAGGAAATTGAGCCCTGTCCTAGAGGTTCCAGGACTGGGAGATGTGTAGGCTTTATAGAGAACAGGGAGGTTTCTGCTGTCTTAGAGTTTAAGAAGGCAATAGATAGTTATTGCTATAACCAAATGGGTTAACTTTGAAAATCCCATTGTTAGGATTTGCTTCCAATTCTTACTCTTTTACTATTCATTGAAAGAAATGGTAGACTGTAGGATTTATAAGCCTGAACTACTTGTTTTCATCTTTGTCAATCAAATACAGAGCCGAATAGTGTCTTGATATCTCTCTTCCTTCTCTAGCCTGTAATTAGATACATAGCCCTTGTAAAAATTTACATGTTTATATGAGGGTTGGGCAGTGGGAAACCTGGCTGAGCACACATATTACTATGAGTAAGACTGGAGCGCACACCTCCACTCTCCACTTGCAGGGAGGAGGCTTCACAAATCATGACAGTGCTGCAGGTCTCTCTCTCTCTCTCTCTCTCTCTCCTCCCTCTCTCCCTCTCTCCCATTTCAATTACTCTCTATTCTACCAGTTTAAAAAATAATAAATATTCTTATGAAATTTCCTATTGATAAAGTCTAATTATATTCTCTTATCTTTGACCTTTGTGTGTGATTTTTGTACTTGCTAATGCACTTTAAAAGTTGTGCATTTTTATTTGTATCCCTTTGAAATTCAAGAGTAAGAGGAAATGTATTGTTCACACATTTTGTGTTATGCTAGGGAATGAACCCAAGTTCTCATGCATGCAAGGTTGAGTCATATCATTAGGCCAATAATCCTACGTTTAATGTTTTCTGTAACCTACCACAAGTAGAAACTATGAGATCTAGCTTCTTTTGCTGCTTATTTCCACAGTAAGCTATAACTAATATACAGCCATTGGTAATTTGAACTTTTATAAAATTTCATTACTTGTTAAGTTAGGGTGAGAACTTCTTTCATTTCCTCAAGCCTGCCTATCACTTAAGTAGTAAAATGCATGTAACAGTGCATGCCAAATGGAAGTTGACCTCAAGACACATAGTTTGATCAAGTAATAATTTATTTAATTGATTGTATGGTTAATCAAGTGATATTAAACTATAGCCTTTGGTGCAGAAAGAAATTCAGAGCAATGCAAGGAGTCAGTCTTTTTTTTTAAATCACATACTTTCATTACACTGCAGTAATTCAACAATCAATAACACCCCAAATTTAGAACAAGTACCACTATCTCAACCTGAGCATTCTTAGTAAATGAGATTGATACTTAGATTTGTGAAAACTTAGCCTTCACTACCCAAAGTACCTCATTAAAAAATAAAATACCCAATTCAATACATAAGAATTTTATAATGAATAGAGTACCTACTGGGTGTTCCTGGAATTACACATGAGTGTAAGAATAGTCTGTTCTCTAACATCATCTTAGTCACAGTAATTTTGTATTGAAGAATAATTAAATACACTATTATCATTTCTGATGTTCAAGATAATGATTCTATATATATATATATATATATATATATATATATATATATATACATATACCTTGAAGTATTGTCATTGGTATAAGCTCAGTTAAAAGCGATAACCTAAACTGGTGAAATAGCTCTCCTAAGAAGATGGCTGCTTTGCATGCACAGAACCCATATCTGAATCCCCCTTTGTCCACCACAGCACTGGGATAAGCTTCAGTGCTATGCTGGTTTTCTCACTCTGTTTCCCTGTCTGCCCTTTTAGATGTAAACATATTATGTAAACATATTATGCAAATATGTTGGCTGGAACAGTGAAACCCTAGAAATGCCAAAACATAACAAAATAAAACCTGTCCCCAGATATATTTACAGGCTTTCTTTAGGATGGAGACTTTTAAGATTTATTCTCTTAACAACTTCAAAATATGCACCATAACATTACTAATTACAGTGGTCTTGATGTGGATTCCATCAAAATGGGTTATTTATTTGATATCTGAAAATCTATACCATTTGATCTCTTTCCCTCTTTTTTATTTTTTTTAATTTTTATTTATGAAAAAGGAAACACTGACAAAAAAAAAAAAAAAAAAAAAAAACATAGGATAGGAGGGATACAACTCCACTCAATTCCCACCACCAGAAGTCTGTATCCCATCCCATTCTCTCCCCTGATAGCTTTCCTATTTTTTATCCCTCTGGGAGTATGGACCCAAAGTCATTATGGGATGCAGAAGGTGGAAGTTCTGGCTTCTGTAATTGCTTCCTTTCTGAACATAGGCATTTATAAGCCAATCCATACTCCCAGCCTATTTCTCTCTTTCCCTAGGGGGGAGGGACTCTGGGGAATTGGAGCTACAGGACACATTGGTGGGGTCTTCTGCACAAGGAAGTCCAGTTGGCATCATGGTAGCATTTGGAACCTGGTAGCATCTGGCACCTGGTGGCTGAAAGAAGAGTTAACATATAAAGCCAAATAAATTGTTGACTAGTCATGAACCTAAAGACTAAAATATTGCAGATGAAAATTTGGGGGTCTCTGTTTTGTAGATAGCTAGTAGGCCTGATTATACTAGTTTTTTTTTTTAATGATCCTGACATCTTATATGAAGGTTATTGTCTAGGGAGATGATGATATCATGGGTGGAACAAGGGGTAGAAAACCGGATCAGGGAAGAGAGTTGCTACAAGATATAGGAAAGTTGTATGAATATTGTTAACTGTAAACCCCAGTCAATTTGATTTGGGACCCATATTTTGTTTAGAATCCTATGTGATTTCTGCATCCCTATAGATCTTAGTTCACATTCTATGGTCATGAGTAGAAAGGTTCCAAGCTGCCTCAATTTCAGGACCCATCTTCCTCAAGTGGAAGGTCAAGTATGTTGTCCAGCCTCCCTTTGGAGGATGGAACATTCTCTACCATTGTTGATCCACATTGAGGGCAAGGGTCTATGGGGGCCCATAAAGGGGTCTATTTTCACTTACTCCCTACTCCCTGCTTTATGTAACCGCTGATTTTTCTCTCTACACTTGTGATTTTTTTAAGATATGAAATATGAATAAGATCATATAATATGTGCTTCTCTCTTGATTGATTTCACATAATTTGCTCAGTCACCCATTTTCTTACAAATAACAATATTTTCTTAGTGTGCCTAATAGTTTTCTGTATGTATATAGTTTACATCTATATGTGTATACATCTATACATTAATCCATCAATTTAAATGTAGTTTGTTCCCATGATTTGGATTTTATAAATAATGTTACAATGAACAAAAGTGTTCATATATTTTCTAAGGTAATGATTTTATTGTCTATACACAAATAAGCAGAAATAGAAATACTGGATCAAAATATTTTTTTTGAGCTTTCACTACACTATCTTCTAAACTAGATATGTCTGCATCACCAACAAGAAGACACAGGGAGTACCTTTCTCCACACATATACCAACATTTATAAGTGAAAATAATAATTTAAAAAAATATTTACGTAATTTTATAAGATATAATCACAGGGGTAAGTAGGGAAGATGCTAGAGCATTGCTCAGAGCACTGTTCACATTTGACTTATGGTGATACTAAGAAATAAACCTAGGACCTCTCAGCCTCAGGCATGACATTCTGTGTTGTAAGACACTGTGCTATCTCCTTGGCCTGTGTTTTTCTTTTTCAAGTCTCTAGAAGGTTGTTTAAGTACATAAAGTGTGTCATTCTCTCCCAGTAGCCAGGACTAATATAATAAACTCTAGATACTTGAGTTGGTTTTATATGTTAATTTAAAAAATTAACCTCTAATTTACATTGCCACTGCATAGTTTTTGCTTATTTTCACCCAATAATATTTCCTGCATTGTTCCCACCCTCATTTGTATGACCTAAAAGCCCTTGAATATCTCCTATGAATGCAAATAAACCAAAATTTGTCTGGATAGGATGCATTCAAGTAATTTCTTGTGAAGCACTAACTGATTAAATTTCAAATGCCCAACCACTTTTTTGGTCCATTACCTTTTGGGACTAATTCATGGAAATTAAATGACACATTAACTTACAGGTCAAAGTCAAATGTGCCACCCCAGGCTGGAATTTTTGCTCAAATTTGCCATTCTGCTTGAAATACAACTTTCCTCTTCCACTTTAGTGGTCTGAGTAAAACTTGCAAACTCTGTAGGACTAGCAACTAATCCCTCTAAGGCAATAGACTCACCCATCCACAGAACCAAGTGCTGACATTTTCTTAGAAATCACATGTTGCCAGGAACTTGCCAGTTATGAGAAGTAGGCTTTTTCACAAGAAATACATCACAAAGGTTGTCTACATTAGGGTCGTTTCACTATAATTTAGACAACCGAATCCATGCAGATATAACAACTGTTACAATTTGGCTACTGCGGTGTTTCAAAACTCGTATCTATGGGACTAAATACATGAAATTAGAAAGCAAAAAGAAGCTACTAAAGGAATAAAATACTAAAATATATGGTACTGTTATTTAAAAACAGTCAATCTGTTTACTATTAATATAGTCAAAGACATAAAAATAATGAAAAGTCAGGATGGTATGCTTAAGTTTCAAAAGAATGAAAACAGTCTTAGTATCAACTTCTAACCATAGACCCTTATTCTCTCACAAATACACAACACAAAAGTTCCTAAGAAGTTTTATTTTCTCAATAAAGAAGCATTTGGCGAATCTCAGTGATCGTTTTAGTCTCCGAACACTTAGATTTTTTTTTTCAGGTGGGTTACAGTTTCAGCTTTGTGGGGTATATACCTCTTTTTCCATTGGTTTAGTCTCTTCTACATCTCAAACTTTGTCTCTCTGATATTCACCCCAGGAATTTAATTTGTTGATTTTCCATATATCATATTTTGCTCAGTCACCTGGACTTTATGTTAAAAACTACAAAGTGAAAAGATTTTTCTTGAAAACAGGTGGAAACTAGAACAGGTGCCTTTGAATCCGGTGTCAAGTCCCTGCAAAGCAGCTCTGAATTCATCTCTGATATGAATGCTTTTCTAGAACCCAGAAACACAGACTTAAGTTGTGAGCATTCTACTCGATGAAAATCCTCTCTCAGTGCCATCTCTATGGACATAAAAAGCATTCCTATTCCTGAACACAATTATTCATAGAGAAATGTTCATCCCCTTTCTTCTTCTTTTATTTTTTAATAATACTTTACTGGGGAAGAGGAAGTTAATGGTTTCTGGTTCAATTGTTGATACATAGGCACAACCCCTCAACTCCCCATGATTAGGTATATTATAAGCACCAAGATGCCTGCTAAATCAAGGGTTTGGAAGGGAAGTATATTTGAGTTTTTCTTTGAGCATCTCTTTGTCATTTCAAGCCTGATTATATTCGTGAAACTTATGTGTCTATGACTGTGTGAGCAAAGAAAACAGGTATGCTAGGATACTATCCTAGAATAAAGTGTTTTGCTTCATTGGATTATGTATGTATGTATGTATTTTTACTACAGCACTGCTCCACTCTAGTTTGTGGTACTGAGGGGGACTGAAACCTGGACTTTAGAGCTTCAGGAATGAGAGTCTGTTGTTTGCATAACCATTATGCTATCTACCCTCACTGCTTCATTGAGAACTTAGACCTACTGAGAAAAAAATGAGTGACTTTGAAGAAGAGTGAGATCATAAGTATCAATTATAACCTAATGGTTGTTTGCAACAGTGACAGCAAAAGCAGAGTTTATGGTAATCCCACTGAATCATATATATATGATTTATATATAGCTATTAATTTATATATATAGCTATTATTATATATATTTATATATGTAGCTATTAATTAGCATTTCAGAAAGAAATGAATATCAATTAGTGCTTTAGTATTTGTAGTGATAGGAATACAGCCTTAGAATTTTTACTAGTAACTTCCTGCTTTAAGATTGTATTATTAGGGGGCCAAGTGGTGGTATACCTGGTCACCATGCACAACAAGAATCTGGGTTCAAGGCCCTAATCCCTACTTGCAAGGGGAAAGGTTCATCAGCGATAATACAATTCTGAAGGTGTCTCTCTCTCCCTCTCTATCTCCCCTCCCCCCTCAACTTCTCTCTGTTTCTCTAAAAAAATATTAAAAAAATTAAATAAATGAAATGGCCACAAGGAGTAGTGGATTCATAGTGCTAGTGGCGATAGGAAAGTAAAAAGAATGAATTAATATGACATATAGCACACATCTATTTATTTAGGTTTTCACTGAAGATGTAGGATCCATTTACCCTGTGCCTAAATGAAGCCCAGAGGGGCAGGAAATTTAACAACTGCCAGTTGCTATCGCCCAAGAAAAGTGGAGAAGTTGGTGGATGGAAAATTAGAAATTGTGAGAAGAGTTCTGTAAACTTGGCAAAGCTCTAAGTTGGGTAATGAATTCCTTGCCTAGTGCCACCTCAACAATATATGTTTATAAAATTGTTTTCTCATTTTATTTTAAGTTCCTGTTCTTTGAACTACTTTTTCACAGAACCCAGCGACTCCCAAGTTCAAGTCTGAAGTTCAGCCTTCAGATGACATTAATTCAGTAAGTGTTTTATTTATATTTTAAGAGTGTATATTTTGAAAATTGTATTCTTCATTTTAAGTGATTTATCCTAAAACTAGGAAAATAATGTAAGAATTTAATGGTTTATCTCTAGTTTTTTTTTCATCATTAGGTTTTGTTATCAGTTACCTTTCATTGAAAGAAATTTATTTTCTATGAAGTGCTATGCAACAAATATAAATAAAATAAAAACTAATCTTGGTCCTGAAAGACAAAACTCATTTACTTAAAAATGTAGATAAGTATATGATTCTTTCCACTTCTAGACTATAATATATATGCATATATATATTTATACTACATTACTAAGCAAGGCAATTTTTGCTGGTGTAAAATTCAGTTTAGATGCCTTCTGTTCTGAAAGAACTCTGAAGAAACAATAAACAAATTCAACGTAATGGAAACCTTTACTAAAATAAAAGAAGGTATGCTTAAACACTTTGATGTAAACAGTATAAATTCTTGTGGATTATAGTGAAACTCAGCATTATCATATATGCAACTTAAATACAATACAGGCAAGACATTTAACAAAATAGAAATACTTTGAAATACTCTGAAAATGTGCCCATTTTGAATAGTACATGATATAATTCTAGAATAACAATAGTTTAAGAGAAATCATTACGAATAAAAAGCAGTGAAACATTTGAATATAAAGGCTGGTGGAGACTCAGTCTTTTACATTCCTAGCTGTTTCTCTTTAAGCAATTAGGATTAAAGAATAAAATTAAACTCAGCTGTTAAACTACTTCCCTCTACCCGAAATTGTATTAGTTGCCAGAAAAAAGCAATAAGTGGGGCTCTAATCAATTAGATGAAGCAAATCAAACATACATTATTTAACTATTTTATACTGAGCAAGGGTGAAACGAAGTAAAAGCAAGAATGTGAAAAGCGGATGGCTGTAATTTTGTATGTAATGGAAGAAAGAGTGAAAGGCAAGTTTTACTTTGTGCTAATATACTGATAAAATGTATCTGAGTTGGGATCATTTAGTATAGATATAGAAGATAAAAATAATGTTTAGAGAATAATCAGAGCAGAGGAGAAGCTAGAAATAAGGAGAATATATAGAGTGCAGAAGATAAATTGAACCCAAGAGAAATGTATAATGGTGAATAGTGGGAAATATAATTGCATAATTATCAGAAGGGAGATTTTAAAGATGTTGACAATCATATGGTATGGTTTATACTGTTTTATTTATTTTTATTTTAAAATGTAAAAGAAAAAAAGTATATATATATATATTGTTCCTAGCCTCAAGGAATTTAAGATCTAAAGAGAGTAAGACCAGAGCACTGCTCAGATCTAGTCTATGCCTCAGGCATGAAAGACATTTACATAACCATTATGCTGTCTTCTCAGCCCCACCCTGGTGTTGTTTATGTTTAATATACTAGTAATAGTGAAACTAAGTAAGGGTTAAAAAGATTCTCATCTCTCTTCAGTCTGAAGGTCTGAAAACTGGCATTCTTAGCCTCCACATATGAAAACCAGTGGAAGGTGATTTACAGGAAATATCCTAAGGGCCTGGAAACTGCAGCTTCCAACCCCTCCTACACACCTGGAAAAGCAAGAGACTTTTTAACTGAGTGCTGTCCACCTGACCATGAAGCTTGGAAATGAACATTTCTTTTTTTTTAATTTTTTTTTTAATTTAAGAAAGGATTAATTAACAAAACCATAGGTTAGGGGGGGTACAACTCCACACAATTACCACCACCCAATCTCCATAACCCACCCCCTCCCCTGATAGCTTTCCCATTCTCTATCTCTCTGGGAGCATGGACCCAGGGTCATTGAGGGTTGCAGAAGGTAGAAGGTCTGGCTTCTGTAATTGCTTCCCCGCTGAACATGGGCATTGACTGGACAATCCATACTCCCAGTCTGCCTCTCTCTTTCCCTAGTAGGGTGTGTCTCTGGGGAAGCTGAGCTCCAGGACATATTGGTGGGGTCTTCAATCCAGGGAAGCCTGGCCGGCATCCTGGTGGCATCTGGAACCTGGTGCCCAAACTCCACACCAAAAAACAATAAGCTGTCCTTGGAAGGGCCTGGTCTGAGAACATGGATCAGAGAACTGAAAACCTTTCAAAGGGGGTGAAAAAGGACACTAAGAGGAGGTGTATTTGGGATGAGTTATCTTGGTCTCCACATTACACAATTTCTATTGTTTTGTATTTTTTTATTATTAATAATTTTTCTTACACAAGTGAGTTTATGGGTCTTTTATGGACAGAGGGAATATGAATTACAGATACATATAGCTTAGGCTACATTTCCACAGCAGTAGTGGATAAACATCTCTAGGAAGATAGACCACAACACCCTCCCTGGTGGGGCTGAGAAGACAGCATACTGGTTATGTAAATGGATTTCATGCCTGAGGCATAGACTAGATCTGGGGCTCAATGTCTACACTATGAATCCAGTGCTCTTGTGGCCATTTTTTCAATTTTTTTGGATAGGACAGAGAGAAATTCAAAGGGAGACAGGAGATAGAGGGGAAGAAAAATGGACACCTGTAGCCATGCTTTACCACTTGTGAAGCAACCCTCCTGGAGGTGGGGAGTAGGGGGCTCAAACTGGGATCTTTGTGAGGGTACTTAAGCTTTGAACTAATGTACTTAACACAGTGTGCCAGTAGTTGCCCTCGTAATTGTTATTCTTGTATTAATTCATAACTGACAAGGTATTCTCATAATGCATAAACACAGCATCTAGCCTGTTGATCAATAAGGTTTCATGGTTCAGTAACAAAAATCAAGTGTGTGTGTGTGTGTGTGTGTGTGTGTGTGTGTGTATTATAAATCTTATTATTTGTTAAATAATATAAGTGGACAAAATGGTCTTCTGATATAAACATCCATAAATCTGATTTTTTAAAATTTATTTTTATTTAAGAAAGGATAAATTAACAAAACCATAGGGTAGGAGGGGTAAAACTCCACACAATTCCCACCACCCAATCTCCATATCCCATCCTCCTCCCCTGATAGCTTTCCCATTCTCTATCCCTCTGGGAGCATGGGCCCAGGGTTGTGTGGGTTGCAGAAGGTGGAAGGTCTGTCTTCTGTAATTGCTTCCCCGCTGAACATGGGTGTTGACGGGTCAGTCCATACTACCAGTGTGCCTCTCTCTTTCCCTAGTAGGGTGTGTCTCTGGGGAAGCAGAGCTCCAGGCCACAGTGGTGGGGTCTTCAGTCCAGGGAAGCCTGGCCTGCATCCTGATGGCATCTGGAACCTGGTGACTGAAAAGAGAGTTAACATACAAAGCCAAACAAGTTGTTGAGCAATTATGGACCCAAAGTTTGGAATAGTGTAGAGGAAGTGTTAGGGGGGTACTGACTGCAAACTCTAGTATACTTCTGCTTTCAGGTATATATTTTGCACAATTTTATGGATACATGTGAACATATGCTCTCTCTCACAGAACCTGGTCTATATCTAGGTTTTGGGACTTTGTTAGAAAGTGAACCACCTGGGACAGAATTAGAGAATACTATGAAAGGAAAGGTCTCACCCGAGTAATGAAGCTGATGGGTTGTCATTCCACATATGAAGTCTCTGGACACAGTCTAAGCTGAAGCATGTTGAGGTGGCAATCATTGCGTTGATTAGGTTGCGATCAGCTGATGCAATATTATTTGATATGGATTGGGAGAGGCATACAGGAAAGCAGGCTCTATCCTAAGTTTCCAGGACTGGGGGAAATATAGGCTCTATAGTGGAGATGTGAGGTTCCCGCTGCCTTAGGGTTCAAAAAGACAGTGGATAGTTAATGTTATCATCAAATTGTTTGGTAATTGGGTTAACTTTGAAAAGCCCTTTTGTTAGGGTTTGCTTTATAGTACCCAGTAACTTGTATATAGCTGTGCTATTAGTTGCTTCTGATCTACTTGGTCTAGGCTTTTGAGAGAGTCCGCATATCGAATACACAGCCTATATATTAAAAAGACTCTGTGTGTTTTAAAAACTTCGAGATATACAATTAATTTTACCCTCTCATATTAATTAACTAGTGATTTATATGGCTACACTTTACTAGGAGTGTACAAAAACACTATTCCACCACCAAAAGACTGTGTCCCATCCCACCCACCCAACCCCCGCCGGCCCAGGAAGCTGCATGTCTACCCCTCACCACAGGGTTTTTACTTTGGTGCCCTACTTTCAATTTAGTCAGATCCTGCTTTTAGTTTCCCTTTCAGATCTTCTTTCTCAACTTCTGTTGATGAGTGGGATCATCCCATAGTCATCTTTATCTTTCTGACTTAGCTCACTTCACATAATTCCTTCTAGCTCTGTCCAAGATGGGTCAGAAAAGGTGGGTTCATTGTTCTTGATAACTGCATAGTATTCCACTGTGTATATATACCACAGCTTTCTCAGCCACTCATCTGTTGTTGGGCACCTGGGTTGCTTCCAGGTTTAAGCTATTATGAATTGTGCTGCTATGAACAGAGGAGTACACACCTCTTTTTGGTTGGGTGTTATGGAGTCCTTGGGGTATAACCCCAGGAGAGGAATTACTGGAAAATATGGAAGGTCCATGTCTAGCCTTGTGAGAGTTCTCCAGACTGCTCTCCACAGAGGCTGTACCAATTTACATTCCCACCACTAATGCAAAAGGTTTCCTTTGTCCCCACAGCCTCTCCAGCATTTGTTGCTGCTGTCCTTTTTGATGTATGCCGTTCTTACAGTAGTGAGGTGGTATCTCAATGTTGTCTTAATTTGCATTTCTCTGACAATCAGAGCAACCTGGAGCAGTTTTTCATATGTTTATTAACCTTTTGTATCTCCTTTGTAGTGAATGTTTTGTTCATATCCTCTGCCCATATTTGGATGGGGTCATTTGCTTTTGGATGCTAAGTTTGCTGAGCTCTTTATATATTTTGGTGACTAGTTTCTTGTCGGATGTATGGCATGTGAAGATCTTCTCCCATTCTGTGAGGGGTCTCTTTGTTTGTTTAATAGTTTCTTTGGATGAGCAGAAGCTTTTCAATTTGATGCAGTCCCATTGGTTTGTTTCTGCTTTAGTCTTTCTTGCAATTGGGTTTATTTCATTAAAGATGTCCTTGAGGTGTAGGTGGGAAAGTGTTCACCATTGCTTTCCTCTAAGTATTTGATTGTTTCTGATCTAACATCTAGGTCTTTGATCCATTTGGAGTTGATTTTTGTTTCTGGTGAGATAAAGTGGTTCAATTTCATTCTTCTTCATGTTTCAACCCAGTTTTCCCAGCACCATTATTGAAGAGAGCTTCCTTCTTCCATTTAATGCCTTGAGCCCCCTTATCAAAGATTAGATGTCCATAGGTGTGGGGATTTATTTCTGGACTTTCAATTCTGTTCCACTGGTCTGTGTGCCTATTTTTTTCCAGTGCCAGGCTGTTTTGATGATGATGGCTTTATAATATAGTTTAAGGTCTGGGAGTGTGATGCCTCCATTTCTGTTTCTTTTCCTCAAGATGGTTTTTGTTCAATTCTAGGTGTTTTCAGGTTCCAGATAAATGATTATAGTGTTGTTCTTTTCTCTTAAAGAAGCTTGGTGGAACTTTGATGGGTATTGCAGTAAATTTGTATATGGCTCTGGGGAGAATATTCATTTTGATGATATTTATTCTTCCAATCCATGAGCATGGGATATCTTTCCATTTCCTGGTATCAGTTTCTATTTCCTTGATTAGCGACTCATAATCTACAGCATACAAGTTTTTCACTTCTTTGGTCAACTTTATTCCTAGGTATTTGATTGATTTTGCTGAAACAGTCAATTGGAGTGATTTCTGGATGTCTTCTTCTTCAGATTTAGTGTTTGCATAAAGAAATGCCACTGATTTTTGTACATTGATTTTGTAGCCTGACACCTTGCTATATTGCCTAGTAACTTCCAGTAGTTTTCTGCTGGATTCTTTAGGTCTTTCTATGTATACTATCATATCATCTGCAAATAGTGAGAGCTTGACTTCTTCCCTTCCAATCTGTATTCCTTTGATTTCTTTCTCTTGCCTGATTGCTATGGCAAGAACTTCCAATACTATGTTGAAGAGTAACAGCCCTGTCTAGTGGACAGGGCTGTCTAGTCCCTGGTCTGAGGTGGAATGCTTTCAGCTTCTGTCTATTGAGTATGATGTTGGCTGTAGGTTTGCTATATATAGATTCCACTGTCTTGAGGAATTTCCCATCTATTCTCATTTTTGTAGAGTTTTGAGCGTGAATGGTTGTTGGATTTTGTCAAAGGCTTTCTCTGCATCTATTGAGATAATCATGTGGTTTTTGGCTTTGCTTTTATTGATGTTGTGAATGACATTGATTGACTTATGGATGTTGAACCAGCCTTGCATTCCTGGGATGAATCCCACTTGATTGTGATGAACAATCTTTTTGATATGCTGCTGTATCTGGTTCGCCAAGATCTTGTTTAATATTTTGGCATCTATGTTCATCAGAGATATTGGTCTGTAGTTTTTTCTTTTTTGTGTGTCCCTATCAGTTTTTGGTATCAGGGTGATGTTGGCTTCATAGAAGGTGGAAGGGAGTATTCCTGTTTCTTCAATCTTATGGATAAGCTTAAGAAGTATGGGTACTAACTGTTTCCTGAAAGTTTTGTAGAATTTGTTTGTGAAACCACCTGGTCCAGGACTTTTGTCATCGGGGAGATTCTTAATAACGGTTTTGATTTCTTTGTCTGTGATTTGTGCATTTAGGTTTTGTAGTTCTTCTTGTTTCAGTTTTGGAAGGGCATATGTTTCTAGGAATTGTTCCATTTCTTCCAGATTCTCTAGCTTGATTTATGTGTTTCTTATTTTATGTTCTGTTGTTCCTCAGTTGTTATGTTTTGAGTACAAGCAACACTGTACTAAATACCTTTATGACAAATGCAATCAACAACCTCAGTAATTACAATAGAAACTGAAGCAAAGATTGAAGCAGTTTAATCACTACCAGTTAGCCAAATAATGTCTCCAGTCTGTGAAAAAATAGCAACCAAGTGCAAGTGAAGAAGAAAGAGAAATGAAAGAAGGGATAGCAAGAATAGACAAATATGCAAATCTACTAGCCACTGTATATTCTAGGTGTAACAAGAGGATAAAGGGAAGTAGATTAGAGATACACATGTAGAGAGTCCACTCTGAATCAGATTTCTTCCCCAAAATAATTCACAAATGAATATCAGTGAATTCAAAAGACAAATTGAAGGAAGGGAGAAATGGAAGACAAGATAAAAAAAAAGAGAAACAAGAGAGATAAAAAAAAGATAAGAAAAATAGCTGTAATAAAAGAGCAGTGAATGGAAATTTTTTAATAGATTAATTATTTTTTATTTTATTTTATTTTATTAATTAGCTTGGAGGAGGGAGAAGTGGAGAGTCTGTAGAGGAGGTAGGAGTTGTGAGACCAGTTCCTCTCCTAATGGATAAGATGTGCAGTCCCCTAGCAATGAAAGATACCCTAAGAGTTAAATCTGGTCAACCTAAAGGAGGGGGGGGAAATAGATACACCTTTATATAATATTAATAATAAAATATAGCAGGGTAAGAAACCTGTCCCAGATTGCCTCAAGCCTCCTGAGCAGAGGCAGCTGATTGTTAAGAAAGAAAAAAAAAAAAAACCTTAGGACCAGAGAAGAATAGCAGGAATAGACATTTTGAAAATCTATTATCCACTGTATATTCTATCAGTAGCTAAAGGAGAAAAGGAAGTAGAGCAGAGATACATGCAGAGAGAGTCCACTCTGAGTCAAATTTCTTCCCCAAAATAATTCCCATATGTGTATCAGTGAATTCAGAAAGTTGAAGGAGGAAGGCAAAAAGGATGCAAGAATGATAAAAAGCAGAAAAAAAAGAGAGAGAGAAAAAAGAAAAAGATAAGAAAAAGAACAGTAATAAAAGAGCAGTGAAAGGAAAGAGTTATTTATTTATTTATTTATTTATTTATTTATTATTATTTAATTAGCTATGTGGGGGGGGGAGAGAATGGGTAGGGGTGGGAGGAAAAGTGAAACAAGTTATTTTAGCAGTGAATAAGACACCCAGTCCCTAGCAATGGAAAATACACTAGGAGTTAATTCTGGTCAACCTGAAGGAGAGGGGGAAATGGGTACGTGTTTATCTTGTATTGATAATAAAATAGAACAGAGTAAAAAAACCTGTCCTGTCTTCAGCTTAGATGGCTCCAGATTGTCTCATGCCCCCTGAGCAGAGGCAGCTGATTGACCTCTTAGAAAGAAAAAAGTCCAAAGGTTTCAGAAAGGAATAGAATTAGAATGAATGACACCCCCTGGTTGGACAGGAATCTTGGTAAAGAAAGAAGCTCAGCAGGGGAGCCTGCTATTAGCATATCTCTGGTCCCCAAGGACTGGTTATGGGGGGGGTGCACTTCTGGAATAATAATTTAAAAGAAAATTTTTTTCCCTTTCTTTTTACTCTATTTTCTAACCCAAATTAAGTTATAGTCACCTCCTTGGTGTTACCTCTAGGACCCCTTATTGACTGGCCTACTTTCTTTCTTTTCTTTTTTTTTTCTTTTTTCTTTTTTACTAGAGCACAGCTTAGCTCTGGTTTATGGTGGTATAGGGGTTTGAACCTGGGACTTTGGATGACTGGCCTACTAAAGGCAAAAAATGCTACTGTTTCCAGTAGATGTGATCTGAGCTCAAGCTAGTAGTAGCTTCTCATTCTGCCATCTTTTGGAATACTCCAAATCTCTTTTTTTTTCCTCCTGATATAAACATCCATAAATCTCATTTTTTTAAATACCATGCCAGAGAACAAACCTTGGGTCTCACGCATATGCCCTAGCACTGAGCAATATCCCCTGTTCTCAAATCTCTCTTTTTTTTTTCTCTCCCTTGTAGATTAAATTTATTTACATTTTTTTCCTCCCAACCAGAGCACTGCTCAAGTCTGGTTTGTGGTGGTGCTGGGAACTGAATCTGGGGCTTCTGGTGCATCATACATGAAAATCTATTTGCATAACTATTATGCCATGGCTCTGTGGATACTGGGACTACAAATCCACTGCTTCCAGAGGCTATTTTTTGCCCATTTTTTTTCCATTTTATTTTATATAGGAAAAAAGGTGGGGAAGTAGAAAGGGCAAGAAAAAGATAGAATTATTCTTTCACACATATGCTGTAACATCGAGCTATCCCCTCCCATCCACAAATCTCATTCCTTTTGATTTCTTCCTTATATGTTGAATAAGATTATTTGTCCATCGATAATGCATACATAAATGAGTGAATGAATGAAAATTAAAAGACTTAGATATTTAAGCTGATTATTTCCTCTTTAATCCCAGTATATCTGAAAGTTAAATACAATGTGAAGATATGCATATTTCTACTCCTTGATTTATATTGCATCAGTGAATAAGGTGAGCACTGAAATATAGGCAAATGCTGTCGGTGGGAATGTACCTGTTTAAGCACACATAATACTAAGCACAAGGACCCACACAAGGGTCTGGGTTTGAACCTCCAGCTCCCCACCTTCAGGGGGATATTTCCATAATCAGTGAAACAGATTTGCAAGTGTTTACCTTTCTCTATTTCCCTCTCCTCTCTCAATTTCTCTCTGTCCTATCCAATAAAAATGGAAAAACTGGCCATCAAAGTCATAGATTTGTAGTGCAGACATGGAGCCCCAGTGATAACCCTGGGGGCAAAAAAAAAAAAAAAGAATGCCTAATGTGTGAGGAGGAATTACAGAGTTTATTTTCACAGGACTCAGATGGTCAATAGGACTGGGCTACCTATGATTGTAGCAAGTTATGTCCTGAACCAACCATGCTTGTAAACAACTATCCATGACCTTGGGGTCTTGTACAATGTACATTTCCAAACTCTAGGACAGGATTGGAGGTGACCTTAATTTCCACATTTACTTGCAGTTAGTGTTTAAAAGCACATGCTTCTTGGCCAAAGTAGTAGGGCTTCAATGAGTAACTAAATATCAATGCAGGGCAGGCAGAAAGAACAAAGAGAGGGCAAAGATTTCTATTAAGTGCAGAAATGGCAATGGACTTGAAGCACACAGAAATAGCTGAGAAATTTTCAAATGGGGCTAAATTTCAGAGCACACACAAGTATTATACTTATAACCAATTATAGCCTTTTTACCCCATAACAAGTGCAATACAGTTTTGCTTTGAATTTCCAAGAGAATAACTCAAATTCAAATAGAATACAATTAACTATGCTATTTCTTTACTCTGCAAGGAAGCTAAAATAATTATTCCTCCATTTTTCTGATTGTTTTTCTAATTGTTTTGAGTTTTTTCCAGTCTTAAACCATGTCAATACTAGAAAACCACAGGTTTTTTTCTCTTGTAACTGACTTTTTAAATCAGTGGGTCATCACATTTGTTTCATTCACGTAATACACAATGTCGAATATAAAGTAGGTTTCAGATTCTTGTTTCCTTAAAAATGTCTATAATACTCCCCCAGACATAAATTTAACACAAATAACAAGGTATTCATAAATAAGAAATGAAAATAAAGTAAACTAAATATTATTGAAAAAATGCTAAATGTATCAAATGCTTTGAGGAGAACACAAAGTGAAACATGACTGGACTTGGTGTATTGCCCCAAAGCAAAGGACTAAGGATGGAGAGGAAAGGAAGGTTGGAAGAAAAATTTGGGGGTATATTACATAATGAAATTGTATGTATATGGAGTCAGGCAGTAGCACAGTGGGTAAAGTGAAGGTGGCTCAAAGAGCAAGGACCAGCATAAGGATCCCGGTTTGAGCCCCCAGATCCCCACCTGTAGGGGAGTCGCCTCATAGGTGGCGAAGCAGATCTGCAGGTGTCTATCTTTCTCTCACCCTCTCTACCTTCCCCTCCTCTCTCCATTTCTCTCTGTCCTATCCAACAACAACAACAATAATAACTATAATAACAATAAAAATCAACACGGGCAACAAAAGGGAATAAAAATAAATATTTAAAAAATTGTATGCATATGTGAATGATTGCACTATAAAGCATTAATAAAAGAATAAGAAGAAGAAGGAGGAGAAGGAGAAGGAGAAGAAGAGAAGAAGAAGAAGAAGAAGAAGAAGAAGAAGAAGAAGAAGAAGAAGAAGAAGAAGAAGAAGAAGTAGAAGAAGAAGAAGGAGAAGAAGGAGAAGAAGGAGAAGAAGGAGAAGGAGGAGAAGGAGGAGAAGGAGGAGAAGAAGGAGAAGGAGGAGAAGGAGGAGGAGGAAGAGGAGGAGGAGGAGGAGAAGGAGAAGAAGAAGAAGAAGAAGGAGGAGGAGGAGGAGGAGGAGGAGGAGGAGGAGGAGGAGGAGGAGAAGAAGAAGAAGAAGAAGAAGAAGAAGAAGAAGAAGAAGAAGAAGAAGAAGA
Source organism: Erinaceus europaeus (assembly GCF_950295315.1). NCBI lineage: Eukaryota > Metazoa > Chordata > Mammalia > Eulipotyphla > Erinaceidae > Erinaceus > Erinaceus europaeus. The sequence goes on from NC_080175.1 coordinate 34,308,832, forward strand.
AGAAGAAGAAGAAGAAGAAGAAGAAGAAGAAGAAGACGACGAAGGAGAAAAAAATTGTCCACAGAGAAGAAGCATTACAAGTATTGGAACAATACTTCAGTGTCTCTCCTCTCTATTTGTCTTCTTCTCATGCTCTATTTAAAAGAAAAAAAATAATATTTTGACTGTGTCCTTCATCAGTCCTTATGTAGTAGGGGATTGTAGAGAATTGTCACCTATAAAAGTTCAAGAGCAGGATTTTATTCTCCCATATTAGATGTGGATTATCTTGGAAGGAAGCATGACCTCGGGTAAGGTATAACTACTCAATGAAGAGATTTCACCAGGGGGTTAGGTCTTTCTTCCAGAATTCTCCCAAAATATGGGGGAAAAAACTCTTCTTTCTTATAGAAGTATGTGAGGATAGGTCTCAGCATTAACCATACCATAATAGTATTGTTTTAAATTTAGGAATTTGGGAGCAGGACCTTGGTGCATCTGGTTGAGCACACCTGTTACAATGCATAAGGAGCAAGGTTTGAGCCATTAGTCTCCACCTGCATGGGGAAAGCTTCACGAGAAGTGATGCAGTGTTGCAAGCATCTTTCTGTCTCTCTCCTTTTCTATCACCTCACTCTCTCTTGATTTCTGGCTATCTCCCCAACAAATAAATAAAGATAATACCAAAAAATTTTAACTTGGGAGTTTCTAGTAGTTTAGATTATGTGATCATGACAGTGAGAAACATCAGACAAAGTTGGAACTATAGTGATAGAATATGGCATATATTTCCAGCTAAGACATTCTGATTTCATAATATGAACATGGGTAAGTCATTGAATGATCATAAAACTGAGATATGATTCAATTTACATTTTAAAGTTATCATTTGATTCATTTATGATTTAATTCCTTTGTATTATGACTATAAAAGCTAGGTGTCTTTACCTTTTTTGTCTGTTTTTCATGCAATATTGTTGGAAGTCCTTTGTTGTTCGATATATTTGTGAAAATGAATGGATGAGTTGAATGCTTGCATGATGCATTTGTATTTGATTTGAATAAATTGGGTATCGTGATACATCAGAAGCATTGGCATTATATAGCTTAGTGAATATAATGCTGAAGATGCTGTAGACTTAGTCATTATAAACTTAACATTAACCCTAAAAATGCTTGTTAAGTGAGTTAAGTCAGAAAGAGAAGGATGAATATGAGATATCACTCACTGAAGCTAAAAAATACTACCACGAGGCCAACCTGCCTTCCCTGGGCAGATGACCTGACCAATGCCCCACTAGGGAACGACAGACACATCCTGGGAGTACGGATCAACCTGTGAATGTCCATGACCAGCAAAGAAGAAATTGTAGAAGCCAGACCTCCCACCTTCTGCACCCCATAGAGATCTTTGATCCATACTCCTAGAGGGATAAATAGGGAAGCTTCCAAGAAAGAGTATGGGGTATAGCACTCAGGGCTGAAAATTGTATGAATTGTACCCCTCTTATCTCACAATCTTGTCAATTATTATTAAATAAATAATAATAATAAAAGAAGTTGAAAAAATAAGAAAACACAAAGCAGAACTTGGACTGGGTTTGGTGTATTGCAAAGCCTCTGCAGTGGAGGTGAGCACTCAGGTCCTGGAACATGTTGGCAGAGGAGGATCTAAAAAGGGTTGAATTGTTATGTGGAAAACTGGGAAATGTTAAACATGTACAAACTACTGTATTTTACTGTTGACTGTAAACCATCAATCCCCCCAATAAAGGGGAAAAAAAGTAGAAAGGACATTAAAAAAGCAGCATTTTAGAAATATTCCCAAGCTCTTAATATTTTATATTCATTTAAATGGTTCTTGGTACTTATGTCATCACTAATTGGAAAATATTTTATGTGTAAATTACATAGCATAGTCATTATATTAGAACAAATGTCTAGAGCACTTGCAATCTAATTTCTTATTAAAGGCAATCAAGGTCAAGAAAGGCAAAAATAACGTCATATAGCAAATTTTCCCATTTAAAAGTTCAAGTGAAAAAGTTTACTCTTTATTTAATCTTATTGAATCATATCCCTCTTTGTTGGCAATAACCATGACCAACAGATATCTGTACTTATAATTAAACAGTTTAATATTGATTTCAGAAATCAAACCTAGTCTATCCATATAATAATTTACTTACAATCTTGTGTTTTTAACATCTTATAATACTAAAAATATATCAGTGGATATAATTTTGATCCCATAAGTCAGAAATTGAGAAAATGAGAAGGAAAACATATGTAAAGATATAGTGACTGAGCTGCTCTGGAGGTGGAGAAGTAGGTGAGACATTGGATGTTCAGCCATGAGGTGCCAAATTCAATTACTATCATCACGTGCCAGAATGATGCACTGGTTTTCTACTCTTTCTCATAAATAAATAAATAATTTTATTAAAATAGTAATGACTAATAATGTCTGAACATTTAATTTTTTTAAATTTAAGTAACCTAAAATTTTAAGATGAGATATAAAAAAGGAGAGTCCATTACTAATTAGAATTAGTAAATTCTAATTTCTTAAATGAGCCACACAGAAAATCTAATCTTAAAATGATCAAAGAAAAATTACCTATTAAATTTTTTTTTCTTTTTTCTTTAAGAAAGGATTAATTAACAAAGCCATAGGGTAGGAGGGGTACAATTCTACACAATTCCCACCACCCAATCTCCATATTCCACCCCCTCCCCTGATAGCTTTCCCATTCTCTATCCCTCTGGGAGCATGGACCCAGGGTCATTGATGGTTGCAGAAGGTAGAAGGTCTGGTTTCTGTAACTGCTTCCCTGCTGAACATGGGTGTTGCCTGGTCGGTCCATACTCACAGTCTGCCTCTCTCTTTCCCTAGTAGGGTGGGTCTCAGGGGAAGCAGAGCTCCAGGACACATTGGTGGGGTCTTCAGTCCAGGGAAGCCTGGCCGGCATCCTGATGACATCTGGAACCTGGTGACTAAAAAGAGAGTTAATATATGAAGCCAAACAAATTGTTGAGCAATCTTGGACCCAAAGCTTGGAATAGTGGAGAAGAAGTGTTAGGGGGGTACTCACTGCAAACTCTAATGTACTTCTGCTTTCAGGTATATATTTTGCAGTACTTTACGGATACATGTGAACATATGTTCTCTCTCACAGAACCTGGTCTATATCTAGGTTTTGGGACTTTGTTAGAAAGTGAACCACCTGAGATGGAATTAGAGTATACTATGAAAGGAAAGGTCTCACCCGAGTAATGAAGCTGAAGGGTTGTAATTCCACACGTGAAGTCTCTGGACACAGTCTGAAGTGAAGCATGTTGAGGTGGCAATCGTTGTGTTGGCTAGGTTGTGATTGGCAGATGCAATATTATTTGATATGGATTGGGAGAGGCATATGGGAAAGTGGGCCCTATCCAAGGGTTCCAGGACTGAAGGAAGTAGGGGCTCTACAGTGGAGATGTGAGGTTCCTGCTGTCTTAGGGTTCAAAAAGACAATTGCCAGTTAATGTTATCACATTATTTGGTAATTGGGTTAACTTTGAAAAGTCCTTTTGTTAGGGTTTGCTGTACAGTACCCAGTATCTTGTATATAGCTGTGCTATTGGTTGCTTCTGATATACTTGGTCTAGGCTTTTGGGTCTGCTTATCAATTACACAGCCTATATATTGAAAAGATTCAGTTTGTGTTTTGAAAAACTTTGAGACATTAATTTTCCCCCTCTCGTATTAATTAACTAGTGATTTATATTACTACATTTTTCTAGGAGTGTACATAAACAGCATTCCCACCACCAAAAGACTGTGACCCATCCCTCTCCCACCCACTCCCACCCCCCACTGTCCCAGGAAGCTGCATGTCTACCCCTCACCACAGGGTTTTTACTTTGATGCCCTACTTATAATTTGGTCAGGTCCTGCTTTTAGTTTCCCTTTCAGATCTTCTTACTCAACTTCTGTTTATGAGTGGGATCATCCCATACTCATCTTTATCTTCACATGCCATACATCAGACAAGAAACTAATCACCAAAATATATAAAGAGCTCAGCAAACTTAGCACCAAAAAAGCAAATGACCCCATCCAAAATTGGGCAGAGGATATGAACAAAACATTCACCTCAGAGGAGATCCAAAAGGCTAACAAACATATGAAAAACTGTCTAGGTCACTGATTGTCAGAGAAATGCAAATTAAGACAACAGTAAGATACTACCTCACTCCTATAAGAATGGCATACGTCAAAAAGGACAGCAGCAACAAATGTTGGAGAGGTTGTGGGGACAGAGGAACCCTTTAACATTGCTGGTGGGAATGTAAATTGGTATAGCCTCTGTGGAGAGCCGTCTGGAAAACTCTCAGAAGGCTAGACATGGACCTTCCATATGATCCAGTAATTCCTCTCTTTGGGTTATACCCCAAGGACTCCATAACACCCAACCAAAAAGAGGTGTGTACTCCTATGTTCATAGCAGCACAATTCATAATAGCTAAATCCTGGAAGCAACCCAGGTGCCCAACAACAGATGAGTGGCTGAGAAAGCTGTGGCATATATACACAATGGAATACTATGCAGCTATCAGGAACAATGAACCCACTTTCTCTGACCCATCTTGGACAGAGCTAGAAGGAATTATGTTAAGTGAGCTACCTATTAACTTTTAAGTGACACTGACAGGATTAAATTTATTTGATGTATATTTAGAAACAGTGGAGTCAGATAATACTATGAATGGTATAACATCTGAAAGAGAAAATTGTTCATCTAGAATTCTTAAATCTAAACATCTTTGAAAAAACCAAATGTTACATAAATAAAAAATGAAAGAAATATGGGCCCTGGATCTGGTGGATGGAGGTACAAAGTTAATTTTAGCCACATATTTTTTTTATAAGAATGGGAGGTAATCCCTGCTCTAATCCTATTTTCTTGCCCTTTTCTCCACTCTGACACCATTCTCTCATACAATATTCTTATCCAACCTCAGGCTAGCTACCCAGCTTACACAAAACTACCATAGTTGTATGTCCCCAGGAACACACCTAAAATAGTTCTCCTAGCTTTCTTCTACCCTAAAATCCCTATTCTCATCTGCTCTCATCCTATTTTTTGGTTCCTGTTCATTAACCAGCTTGTCTCAACTTAGGTCATGCCACCTTCCAGACACCAAGTTACAGATGCTTCCATGACTACACTCTGACTTTTCTGTGCAAATGACCTCACCAATGTGTCCTGGACCCTCATATCTCCACAGCTTTGGTCCACTAGGGAAAAGAATAGGCTGAGGGTATGGATAGACCTGTCAACATCCATGCTCAGTGGAGAAGCAGCTACAGAAGTCAGAACTCCTACCTTTTGCTCCCCCAAAACAACCTTGATTCATACTCCCAGCAGGGGAGAAGTGATAGAATGAAGATGGGGACTCTGCACTCCAGCTCCATCAGCACCCAGAGAGAGAGAGAAGGAAAAAGAGAGGGATATATGGAGGTAGCTACAGTGTTATAAGTAGCTTAGAGGGGAAGAGAGAACAGAATCAGAAAAAGAAAGGGCAACTATGTATAAATGTGGGTAGATAGTTGTAGAGATGATGGCTGACCATATCTACAGCCTTAGGGGAACTGTGGTAGATTGCAGTGGGAAGTGTGAAGATTTCGAATTCTGGTGATGGGAATGGTGTGCATTCAAACCCCTGTTGACATGTAATTCTGTAATATAAAAACAAATTAAAATAAATTTAAAAAATATCTGTGAAGTTGAAAATAAAAAAAATAATGAAATGAAAGAAATAAATATTTCCCATAAAGCAACACTGGCAAGATTCATTAGCTAAGTTGAAATATATACTGACTTTTCAAAATAAAGCAAATTAGCATCTGGTAATAATTGGATTGCAAGAAATTAAGAAAGTATGAAAAAGCAATCATACTGTAAATATGACAGGTTTTCTCATATTCTTAACTTTAAAAAAGCACAATCAGTAGGTTAACGAAAATCATAAACTTTTTCATGCATACCACATGCAAACACACAAAAGGGCAATACAAAATGTGAGATAATTATATGAGGCAAGGGAGACAGTCTAATGGTTCAGCAGATATTCTCATACCTAGGCTCTGAGGGCCCAGGTTCAATCTCCCACACCTGAGCAGTGTTCTGGTAAAAAATATATATATATATATATATATATATATATATATATATATATATATATATATATATATATATATATATATATATACATCTATATCTATCTATGTATCTATCTCTCCATCTATCTATATATTTATACATCTATATCTATCTATAGATAACTATATATATATAGATTCATATTCACCTTCACAGATACAGATATATGAAGTAAAGTAATTCAACTCTAAGTAGGCTATACTAGCTTATGTAAAGCATTTAAATATTTGAAGCAACTATTTAATGAAGGAAAGTTAAGAATTAGATGAGAGCTATCTGATAATGTGCATATTTCACCATGCTGAAGGACTGGATTTGAACTCCTGACCAACACATGGACATATCATACTTAGGATAATTCTCACAGTAACAGAAGAGTGCTGTGATATTTATCTTTGTGTCTCATACTATATATTGGTAAAAAAGAGCCCAGTGAGAGCAATAGAATCATGCAGGTAGGAAGTCCCAGAAATATCCTAGAAGGAAAAAAGCAAAATAATAATAATAAATAAAGAAAGAAAGAAAGAAAGAAATAAAAAAAACTGAGTAGTGCTCTGGTCTTCAGTTCTCTCTGTCCTTTCTGTTACTCACCTCTTTCTCTAAAGATAAATATATGTTAAATGATTGACATATATTTATCTGTGGGCTACACTGAAATTCACTTTTGATACATACACAGAGCTGAAATGTTAAAAGAGAAGTGAGATAAATCAGAAAGAGAAGAATTTCCTTTAGTTTATAGTTAATATGTTGAAAGCAGCACATTAGGATTACAAAGTTAATTAAGAAGGTAAAACTCTCTTATTATATTTTACTATTGTTGCTTTGTCTAACTGTTGCTGGATATCTTTTTGTTCAACTTTTAGCTGTTTAGTGACTTTAGCAAGCCAGTTATGTAAATTTTGTCATATAAATTCACTGAAATCTATTTATGGTTTGCTCACATGTGAGAGATTACATAAAAAAATATCCCATAGTTGATCCCTGGAATCATTAGTGGTAAGTATTGGTTCAAAAAAAAAGATTTGAGGAATTTTCCATCTATTCCCAGTTTTTTTTAGCTTTTCAATCATAAAGGGATGTTGAGTTTTTTTTTTTTTACCCCCCAATGGATTTCTCTGCATCTATTGATATAATCATGTAGTTTTTGGTCTTGTTTTTATTGATGTGGTGGATCATGTTGATTGTTTTACATATATTAAATCAACCTTTCATCCCTGGGATAATCCCAACTTGGCCGTGATGAACAGTCTTTTTAGTATACTGTTGTATCTGATTGGCTAGAATTTTGTTCAGTATATCAGCATCTATTTTCATAAGAGATATCAGTCTGCAATTTTTCTTTTTTGTTGTATCTCTGTCTGCTTTTGGTATCAGAGTGATGTTGGCCTCATAGAAGCTAGAAAGGAGTATTCCTATGTTTCAAATCTTTTAGTAGGGTTTTAAAAGTAGACTTATAAACTCTTCCTTGAAAGAAAAAGAAAGAAAGAAAGAAAGAAAGAAAGAAAGAAAGAAAGAAAGAAAGGAAGAAAGGAAGGAAGGAAGGAAGGAAGAAAGAAAGGTTGTAGAGTTCATTTGTAAAACCGTATGGTCCAGAAATCTTATTGGGAAGGTTTTTGATAAGTATTTCAAATATTTTGGCTGTGATTGGCCTGCTTATATTTTCTAATTTCTCTTTATTTAATTTTAGAAGTTCATAGGTATGTAGAAACTTGTCCATTTCTTCAAGGTTTTATAGCTTGGGGAAATATAGTAGTTGACAGAAGCCTTGCATCATAAGTTGAATTTCTTTTTTAAAAATATTTATTTATTTATTTCCTTTTGTTGCCCTTGTTGTTTTATTGTTGTAGCTATCATTGCTGTTGTTACTGATGTTGTCATTGTTCAATAGGACAGAGAAAAATGGAGGGAGGAGTAGCAGACAGAGAGGGGGATAGAAAGACAGACACCTGCAGACCTGCGGATTCACTGCCTGTGAAGCCACTCCTCTGCAGGTGGGGAGCCAGGGACTCAAACAGTTTTCCTTACTCCTGTCCTTGTGCTTTGCGCCATGTGTGCTTAACCTGCTGCAATACTGCCCGACTCCCCGAAAGTTATGTATTGTGATATCTCTTCTTTCACTTACAATACGATTTATTTGAGTCTTCTCCCTTTTTTGTTTGATGAGTCTGGCTAAAAGTTGTAAATTTTCTTTACTCTTTCGAAAAACTAACATTTTGCTTCCTTGACATTTTGTATGGCTTTATTATTTTCAATGTTATTTATTTCTGCCCCAGCTTTAGTTATTTCATTGTTTCTAGATCAGGTTGTTTATTGGAGCTTTTTCTCATTCCCTAATGTGTGCTTGTATCTCTATGGACTTCCCACTCAGTACTGCATTAGCTGTTCCCAAATATTTTGATAGCTCATTTTTTCAGTCATTGAATTCTTGAAACATTTTGATTTCTTCCTTAATTTCCTCTTCCATCCAGTAGTTGTTAATCAGGGTACAGTTGAGTGTCCATGTTTTAGAACTTTTACTTATTTTTTGTTTTTTTTGTTAAGTGTTAATTTAATTCCACTGTTGTCTGAGAAGATGCTTGGGATGATTCCAATGCTCTTGAATTTGTTGACACTGTCTTTGTGGCCTGACATATGGTCTATCCTTGAGAATGACCCATGCATATTTGAATAGAATGTGTATTCCAGTTTCTTGGGGTACATAACTCTGAAAATGTCCAATAGTTCTAGTTTATTTATCTCTTAATTTAGCTCCCTCATTTCCTTATTGATTTTATGCCTAGATGATTTGTCAAGCTGAGAGTGTGATGTTGAAATCCCCTATTATGAATGTGTTGATGTTAATATATTGCTGTAACTCTTTCAGTAGATGTTTGATATATTTAGATGGCCTCTCATTAGGTGAATAGATGTTAATAATCATTGAGTCCTCTTGATTGACTAATCCTCTGAGCAGTAAATAATGTCCATCCTTATCTTTTTAAATTTTATTTATTTTAAAGTCTGTCCTGTCAGATACGAGCATAGATGCTCCTGCTCTTTTATGTGGTTCATTGGCTTGTAAGATAGTTTTCTATCCTTTCACTTTGAGCCTGTGTTTGTCTTGTTGAGTTAGGTGAGATTTCTGCAGAAAATATATGGTTGGGTTATGCTTTCTGATCCATCTTCTTACTCTGTGCCTTTTAAAAGGTGAATTGTGGCCATTGTCATTTATTGATATTATAGACTGAAGGCATTTTGATGTCATAATTATATTTTTCAGAATGTTCTGATATATGGCATTTTTTTTACAGTGATGTGAATGTTTACAGGATACTTACAGAACTTTTTTCAGGGCATGTTTGGTGATAGTTGATTCTTTCCACTGTTGCTTGTCTGAGTTTTTTTTTTTTTTTTTTTTGACACCACCTAGTCTGAATGATAAGTCTAGTAGGATACAGTAGTCTTGGTTGAAAGCCTTTCTCATTGAGAACTTGATGTATATCTTTCCAATATCTTCTGGCTTGTAGTGTTTGTGTGGAGAAATCTGTTGTATTCTTATGTGTTTTCTTCTGTAAGTGACTCTTTGTTTTCCTTTGCGGTCTGCAGAATTCTTTCTTTATCCTTATTATATTTCATTCTAAATATGTTGTGTCTTGGTGTCTTTAAGTCTGAGTTAATTCTATGTGGGATCCTCTTGGCTTCTTGAACCTTTATGTCTTTTATGTTGACTAGAGTATGAATGTTCTCAGCTATTATGGCCTGTAGAATGCTTTATTCCCCTCCCTCTCTTTCTTCCTCCACTAAGCCAACAATGTGTATATTACTTCTTTTGAAGTCATCTCATATGTCTCTGTTGTTGTTTTCAATATCTCTTAATTTATTTTTGAAAACTCTTAATTTTTAGTTTTCTCTTATTAGTCCTCAGTAGTGCTGATCCTGTTTTCTGATTCATTTATTCTATTCTCTCTCCCTTCTGCTATTTTCTGTAGTTCAGTTATTTTGTTACTCTGTACTGATACTATATGAGCTTGTTCAGTTAGTTGTGGTCTTAGATCAGCTATTACAGCTTTCATCTCTCTACCTCAAGATAGTGTTTTCTTTCAGAAACTCATTTTTTTTTGTATGTTTTCCTCATTCTGATGTGCTTCTACCCTGGAGGGGCTTTTATCTGGGCTTTTGTCCTGGTTCATTTCTCTAATGTTTCTTCTTGGTTTAACCATAGTATACAGTATGTTATGAGGTCTCTCTCAGTGTATTTCAATCCACTGATCACTCTTTCCTGAACTGACTTGTGTTTATGTAAGGTACTTAAAGAGTTCACAGTTGAGGAAATTTAACAGTTATTTCAATGTTATCTCAGTCCTTGAACTGAAACATGATGGTTGTTAAACCCTTTTTTGTTCTTTATCTTCCTTATAGGCTATGGGAGCCTGAGGGCTTTTTAACTATAAGTATACTTTTTAGCTTAATCATGCACTCCTGACAAAGAGATAAAGCAGGAGTAGAAGTATCACAGCAGTTATGCAAAGAGACTCCCACTCCCACTCCCCCTCCCACTCCCGTAGGGTTCATAACCCCAGGTCTAGTTTGACTGCTCTGACAGTAGTCAGAGCTGAGCCAGGCAGCAGCATTCCAGCATTCCTTGTTCTTGTCCTTGTTTCCGTGTCCTCCTTGTCCCAGTCAGTTTCTAAAAAAAAAAAAAAAAAACTCTGCTTGTATTCTGTGGGTCCTGAAGCAATGATAAAAAGTGTCTCCCAATTCATCAGGAGAACAATGTGAAAAGGCTGCCACTATATAGCCCCACTTTCAGACCACTAGGAGTGTATGTCTTCTCTTGAGTTGCCCAGTCAGTACTCTTCCCCCTGGCTTCTGCTCTGGTCTCCAAGGGATAGTAGCAATGGAGACTCACAGTTCCATTTGGTGAGCTTTAGGGGATTCTATTATCCCTTCAGCAGTCTTTTTGTTAATAGAATTCAAACTGGGGGTGGTGCCTTAATGGGTAAACTCTTGGACTGTTACCAGTCACTCCCGAGTAGATATGGGCTTTTAGCTTCAGGAATCTCTCCTTAGTCTTATCTCTGTCTGCAAGATACACATGTTTGCACCCACCCATGAACTGGTAGGTTCCCAAAGTGGTCCTAGTCTTGTTCTGTGAGTTCACAGGTAATCTTTTTTGCTATTCCTAGTAGATGGGGAGGTGTGGGGGCGGGAGAGGAGAAACACAAGTGTTGCCACTCTGTAATCCCACCTCTATAAATATTGGGTCATTTTGATTAATTTATTTTATAACAATGTCTTCAATTACTGTATAGCTCCTACAAATGATAAAATTGTATTATCTTTGATTAAAGAAATATATATATTCATACATACCCATATATACATTACAACATTTTAATTCATCCATATTTGACACTTAGATTATATCCATATTTCAATAATTGCAAGTGATATTTTAGTAAGCATGAGAGGGTATATGTCTGCATTCATTAGTTGCTTGATTTTCTTGAGATGAATGCCCAAGAGTGAGATAATTTTTCATGTGCTAACTGTACTTTTTAAATTGTTGAGAACTATGTATACTGTTATCAGTAGTTTTCAAAGACATCCTTGTTTTATGGATACCCTCTTATTTTGTCTTATTTCCTAACCAGAAAACTGCTAGGCCTATATTTGTAGTACTTCTGAATTGTTTTACCCATTTGTATAAAAAGATATTTAAATGAGTAGAAAGCTCTTGGCTGACAATTAGATTAATTTTGATGAATTCAACTGACAACTAATGATGTATTAAATACATGATTTTATTTTCATTATTAGTAATTAAGCATATTACTGAAAGCAATAGTAATAATGGAAACTGACATTTATTGAGTCTTTATTATAGATCAGACATTGTATAGATGTTTGCTTATACACTTTATTCTTCAACATATTCGTTAAAAGCAGTGCTGACTCTAGAAAGATGAGAAAGTTAGGCTATCCCGATATAAACTTCTGTGACTGAACACAGAAAGTCGATGTTGTAGTTAGGATTTGTTCCACATCATGTGTGACTTCTAAGCTTATGCTTTAAAGATGCCTCTGCCTGTCCCTACAATGATTAATGACTTACACATTCTAAAGAGGAATGCTTTTTGCATAAAAGTCTATTGATTCTTACTGTTTTGTTTCAGTTCATTTAAATCCATACTTATACAGTTGCATAGCACCTAGTACAAAGAGAATTAAAGGAATATAAGAAAATTTCTAGTTCAATATCACATCAATGTCTAACTATAGTAGGGGGGAAATGAACAATGGAATAAGTAAAACAAAATGTGATTTTAGTTAGGTGATAAAGCTAGCTTTCTTCTTGATAAATATGATTGAAAATAAGTACATTCTTTGTTCACATTAGCTAGAAGTGACACATTTTTAAGAAGCTTATAAGCACTTTTTTTTTCTTTTTATCCAATGAGCTATATTACTGGGTGTCATTTATAAATGAATCAGCAACATCAGTGGGGATTTGTTGATTAATTTTGAATAAGCTGCAATAGCATTACTGGTTAATTAAGGGTTAGACTCCACATGAAGCATTTTTAAGATGTCTTAATTCTGTTGTTGTCTTATAAATCCCAGTCATGTATGCATCTATCTTTGGCTTTTCTCCTGATATATGTAACAGTATTCTTAATTTCAGCTACTAAAGCATTCAAAATTTTCATGGAAACTATATGTTATTTCTACTTCAAATAACAAATACATTTTAAGTGACCATTTTTACTTCACAACTAAAGTATAGTTACTTAATTTTCTACACTAGTCCTTTCAATTCTTTCCTCTTCAAATATTTGTAACACATGTGGTTTGGTTCACAAACAAAACTAATGATACCATGGCTCTTTACAAATACATACAGAGAAGGGAGGGAAAAATAACTGTTAAATGATGAGATTTCTTACTGCAAGTTTGTCCACCTTATTAGTATCATGCATGACTAGTCAGGGTACTCTTCTAACATTTCATAATGATGTTTTTATTTGAATAAGTCATTATTTTATTTTACTGAGAGTAATCCAGGTAGATAAATAGGTAATAGATAAATTAGAGTACTGTTCAGCTTTGACTTATACTGGTCCTAGGACCAGCCTAGGACCTTGGACTCTTATTCATAAATAGGGCTTTTGTGTAACAACTATTCTATTTCCTGGCCTAATCATCATTATTGTAAAGCATATGTTCAATAATAATGTTACAGGCACCAAATAAAATGTATTAGAAATGACACTTCACTCATCTATAAGACCAAGAAATCAGTGATATATGTAAATGGATTTCAATCTTATTGTTAATAATCTATGTCATAAATATCTTTCTATGTCAGTCTTTTTTTATATTTTATTTATTTATTTATTTATTCCCTTTTGTTGCCCTTGTTGTTTTATTGTTGTAGTTATTATTGTTGTTGTCGTTTCTAGATAGGACAGAGAGAAATGGAGAGAAGAGGGGAAGACAGAAAGGAGGAGAGAAAGATAGACACCTGCAGACCTGCTTCACCGCCTGTGAAGCGACTCCCCTGCAGGTGGGGAGCCGGGGTTCGAACCGGGATCCTTATGCCGGTCCTCTATGTCAGTCTTATACAAGATTCAGTATATGTGTAGTGTACACAAAGTATTATTTAACCTATAACAGAAGATGCACAGATTTATATATTACCCATATGGCTATTTGTATTTTAGAGTGATATTATTTAATATCACATTGATATTCCCCTTACCATTACTATTTTAATAGATAGGCTCTAGAGAAATAAAGTGAACTGAAGAAAAAACAAAGTGATTGCTAGGATATATAAAAGTGTTCTTGAAGTGGAGTCTATATCATATTTTAGATAGCTTTAGCATTATAAATTAAGCTTTGTAATCAGATCCTCTAGACGAGTATTTGGCAAAAAAAAAAAAGCCAGATAGATCTTCAAATAGATTGTGCTAGTTCACAATGTGTAATTGATAAGGGAACAAGTCAATCTACATAATATCATCTATCTATTCATCTAACATAGAAGTCTCTTTGCTGGCCTTGCAGAGCTCATGGTGACATCACATATTGGCAAACTATTCTATCACCCCCCATGCTCTTTGCACAACGTGTTTGTTTTTTTTTTTACACTGAGACATGTAGCTGATGGAAAGTCATGTTTCACTAGAATGAGAGCTGTCTAAATAATATTTTATGTGTTAATTTTAGCTATTATTCAAACAAAATATATCCTTTGACTATGAGGCAACTAGCAATTTTACAAAATTAATTGTAATGAGCTAGGAGTCAACATATATACTTAATATTCTAGTTTCAATTCTTTCTGTGGAGAGAAAGTAAGTAAACTAAATCTTCTCTAATGTGAAGTGGATAGACTGAAGGTTGTTAAATGTTTAAGATATCAGTCTATTCCAGTTTTGAATGTTTTTTCAAAAACCAGAAATTTAAAAAAGTTCTGATTGAGTAGTTTTATAACTAGTTCCCCTACTGAAAGTAATACAAATATAATACTGACTTCACATATTTAAATTCCTAGAACAGTTTCTGATTGTCACAGATAAACATTTCTGTAATACTGATGTCAGCAACATCTTCCGGTACATATTAAGGAGTTTTAGAGTAATAAACATGAGGACTCTAATAATACCTGAACATTAGCTAAAGAGCATCTTTGGACTTTCAAAGTTAATAGCCATAACCTCAATTGCTACCACCATCACTTGTGTATCTTTATAATTAATACTGAAGTAATGCTTTCCCCCTGGTCTCCTATTAACTAAACATGTGGCATTCTTTTAAGTGGAAAACATTATTTCTAATAAATTTTCAAGTTGAAAAGTACATGGTATATATATATATATATATATGTACATATATATAATCTTACTTTTATTGTAGATTATTGACAATATGTATTATCATTAATTAAATACAAAAGAAAAATATATTATAGATGTTTGTTTTAAAATGGGTATAAGAAAATATAATATTATAAGTTAAACCATAAAAATAGCAGGGAAATGGAGGTACAAAGATTCTGCATTATTATAATACATACAGCAAAAAAAAAACCCAAAAAGCTCTAGAGATATGCTTTTAAAATATAGTCTGATTTGCTATCATTCTTTTTTAAGAGGACTGAAGATCAATAAGCATTATTTTGAGGAGAAAAGTCTAAAATTAAAGATTACATTTTTATATGTTATAATTTAAGTCCTGATTCTGGATTTTTACTTGTTTATCCCCCCCAGTTAAAAAGGGAAAATAAAATTCTGCTCTCTGGAAACTAGTGAGCAGTTGTAAGGATGATTTGGTATCAAGGTGAATACATATCATCAGATGGCCTCCCTTGCATTACATACCCATGGCATTTGGAGCCCAGCATGGATCAAAGAGGCTTTGAAGCATCTTTGTGATATGGACCCCAGCCTAAAGAGATGATTCATCATATGTAGGTGTTCAAGATGTGGTATAAGCAATCAGGTCAGATACAAATTTTCCTGTGAGAGAGTATTCCTGTAATGAGATTCTGATAACTCACATTACCTAAATGTGTGGGCAGAAGCTGGCTTTTTTCTGAGCATAAACCACATAAAGTCATTCACTTACTGTGAATGTAAGTGCCTGTCTCAGTATTGGAATTGATCATCTTTTATTGAGGACCTATGCAATAATAATACAGTAGTTAATCAGAGAATGGCAATCTACGAGATACAACATCTTTCCAAGAACACAAATGGTCTATGAGTTTGCTGCCTAAGAAGATAACTCAGAAACAGAAATGTAGGGTTGAAGAGATAGCTCACCTGTACCTAACCATGCACAGACCGTCCCAGCACCACATGGGAGAGTGAGTGTACCAGTGAAGTGTGGCAGTATCTCTCCCACTCTGACTGTCCCTTTCTCTCCATTTATCTGAGTCATAAATTTGGTACAGTGTCAATAGGGAGTTAGTTCCACTGATAGTGTAATGGATTCCGTAATTGTCAGGTTCAATAGCCAGTTTCACCATAAACCAGAGTTTAACAGTTCTGTGGTAAAGAAAACAAATGACTCAGGAATGATGAAATCATTAATGGAGACAATGACATATTGAACAAAACCAACTGTTTTTTGTATGTTTTACCAAATGGATCAAATTTAAAGATGAGAACCTGGGGTTTAAATCATGTGCTAAAGCTTCTCTCTCTCTCTCTCTCTCTCTCTCTCTCTCTCTCTCTCTCTCTCTTTCATATTTTAATTTTGGTGTGACCTTTCAATTTTTAAAAAAATATTTATTTATTCCCTTCTGTTGCCCTTCTTGTTATTGTTGTTATTGCTATTGATGTCGTTGTTGGGTAGGATATAGAGAAATGGAGAAAGGAGGGTCAGACAGAGAGGGAGACAGAAAGATAGACAGAAAGATAGACACTGTGAAGTGAGTCCTGTGGAGGTGGGGAGCCGGGGGCTCCAACCAGAATCCTTACTTGCGCTTTGTGCCACCTGCACTTAATCCATTGTGCTACTGCCCGACTTCTTAGTATAACATTTTTAAAGAGAATGTTAACTTAAAATATTTTTGTCAGGGAGTCGGGCTCTAGCGTAGCGGGTTAAGCGCAGGTGGCGCAAAGCACAAGGACCGGCATAAGGATCCCAGTTCGAACCCCGGCTCCCCACCTGCAGGGGAGTCGCTTCACAGGCGGTGAAGCAGGTCTGCAGGTGTCTAACTTTCTCTCCTCCTCTCTGTCTTCCCCTCCTCTCTCCATTTCTCTCTGTCCTATCCAACAACGACAACTACAACAATAAAACAACAAGGGCAACAAAAGGGAATAAATAAAATAAAATATAAAAAAAAAGAAAATATTTTTGTCAGGAGGATACATGTCCACATTTCTCTCAGATTGGTGTGTCAGTATATCCCACCCCCCACCAAGCTGTCATCCTGGTCATATCACTAATGATGGTATCTAAAACACAAAGCAAAGTACAATACAGGGTGAAACCCCCAGTGAACTATAAACTATTTCAGTAGATCCAGAGACTCAGGAGGGCAAAGAGAGGAGCAATAGAGTTGTGTGGGGGGGAGGGGATGGTGTTAAGGATCTAAATTCCTATCGTGGAGCAAGACATTAGTCTTTTGAAAGGTGAGAGTGTGCACCTCTATCTATCTATTAAAAGTAAAATGAATGAAAAATTCAATCCAGGAGCAAAGATATCATACAAACTTTCAACTTTGAAAGGTTATTCAATGAAATCTAATAGTTTCCCATAATCAGTCTATTTAGAATTAGAAAAATACATTTTTATAGAATATTGAAAAATCATCAGAATTAAACTTGACAGGACACATGAATGATTTCTAGAAATAAATATTTCATGAGAAGGATAAGAAAATTGATATTTTATAATTTTATATACTAAGTATTGCAATTTTAAGTGTCATTTACTCCCCAATAAAGCTGAAATAAAATTTTAAAACAATGTAAGTTTTCCAAAATTAACATATCAACACGAAACAATTTATATCTAAATTAAAAACAATGTATTTTCAGGGCCCCAAAATAATTATATTATTTTGGTATATGACATATTGAGAAAACAGAATACTTAACAACAATAAGTATTGTCCTATTTTGGTTTTATTATTTTCTTGTTGTTGTGTTGGGCCAGGGATCTAACCATAGGTTGCTTATATGTAAAACATTTATTCTATTGTTTGACATTTTTCTGACCTATAATATTTGGCACTATCAGACAAACCATTTACGATAGCTTAGAAATTGCTGAAGGGGGATTTAGAAAGAAATGGAGTCTGGACCAAGACAACTTCATCATTTTAACTATTTTAATGACTTTCTCTCCCTCTCCCTCTCCCTCCCCCCCCCAATGTGTATTTAAAATAGAGAATGGAAAGAGGAGAGATTATAAAATTATACTGGAGGGATTTCATTCAGAGAAAGAGTCTTTCAAGACTCAGCTATTGTTGCTTTTAACTGTGCAATTATCTTTAATCTCTAAAAGGTTTTCTTTTATTTTTAATTGGTTGTTTTTCTTGATAATTCTACTCTGATAATATGTGATTACTTGACATGTCTTTATCTTTAAATTACATATAATTATATGCTTACTTTTTCAATTTTTTCTTGATCTCCATGTATGCATGAAGGTAAAAAAAATTTTGTTGAATTTTTAATACAAACAGAAAATTTGAAATTATTTTTAAAAATTTGATTCCCAACCACTGTTCAATTGCATACTAAGCGTCCATGCTTTGTTTCCTTTTTGACACTTCTCCTCCATTTAGGAGACAATCATAATCAATTGTATCTTGTAGATTTCTTTTGGTTGCTAATGACAGTAAAAATGTTTAATCATCATAATAATAAAAGGCAGCTCCCATTAGTGTCACCTTTATTTTATATTTAAGTTCTATATACATATTTTTTTAATGAGAAAGGGGCAGAAACACCACCTCTCTGGCATATGAGGTGCTGGGGATCAAGCCTTAGACCCTCATGAATGTAAGTTCTGTGTCTATCCATTTCTCTGTACAAGTCCCACCTTTCAAATTAGACATTGTTAATCATTCTGCTTGAGCACAAATTGTGGACACTGGAGAAACAAACAAGAATGTCTCTTGTGAATGTTTCCAATGTGACTACACATTTTATATACATCTTATGAAGGTCAAATATGTATCCTGATGGAGTTAATAGATGTCCAGCACTAACTTTATATTTAAAAAAAATGGCGTCTCCAGGTGGGGTGGTGGTACACATGATTGAGCACATGTTAGAATGCACAAGGACCTGGGTCCAAGACCCCAGTCCCCATCTACAGGGGGAAAGCTTTCCAAGTGGTGAAGATGTGTTGTAGTTATCTCTCTATCACCCCCTTCTCTCTCGATTTCTTTCTGTCTCTAATAAACAAATAAAGCTTTAAACATAGCATCTTCTTTCTGCTCATGCAAAGAAATTCAAAAGGAATTGAAGCTATCTTTGTCTCCCTTTGGGGGAAGGATTCAAATTAATACCCATCTTTTCTGATGGACTTTATCTAGTTGCACAGAAAGTGAGCAACTACACAATTGTGAAGTCACAATTAGAAGGAAAAGGATAAAGAGAATTTTAAATACATAAAAAATGAAGCATGCAATATTTTTTATCTGTAGTGCTAATTTCCTAAATTGTACAAAACTTCTCTCTTTACCTCTCTCCTCTTCTCTCTTTATTGCAAACACACAGGCACATATACATAGCCATGATCCTATGATAATATATTGTTTATTTCCTGACAACTGATAACCATGCTATGCATGGAGAATAAATTTGCTAGTTAATGCTGCATAGAGACACTACTGTGACTTTTTTTAAGATATAAAAATGTAGGACTTGTAAGATTATTCAGTGTTAGAGGGCACCGAACTTACATATTTCCCTGTTCAGTCCTCTTCACCACCATGTGTCAGAGCAGAGTGTGTATGTGAGAGGGAAAGGCAGAAGCAAAGAGACAAACGGCTTCATGGTTTGTGAAGCTTTCCCTTCTGTAGATGAGGATATGGGGCTTGAATACAAGTCCTTGCACACTGTAACAGGTATGCTCTATTAAGAGCACCACTACTATATATATATATATATATATATATATATATATATATATATATATATATATATATGTATATACAGCTTCTTGAGTTTGTAAACAGGTTTTATCTCAGAGACCCATAGGAGACCATGTTTTATAGGTAAGTCTCATAACTAGTAAAGTGTATCTACTTTCATGTTCTTGTCATACACATTCAGGATAAACAACCATAGACAATATATTTCTCTAGGCCAGATGTAGCCAAAATCTGTAGGGTGTACATAGTATCATGTGCTATGACCCAGGTTCAAAAATTTGGTTCTCATATGCAATAAGAAGCTTCACAAGTGGCGGAGTAGTGCTGCAGGTTTCTTACTTCCTATCTGGATCTCTATCCCTCTAGCTTCTGTTACCTAGCATATATATGGTGTTCTTTATTTCTGCCCAATATTAATTGTTTCACTCCTTCTGCCTTATTTAGGGTTTCTTTCTTCATCTTCTAAGTCCATAAGGTGTGAGTGAGGTTGCTTATTTGAGCTTTTTCTTATTTCCTAATGTGTGCTTGTATAGCTAAGAATTTCTCTCTTGGTACTGCCTTATCTATGTCTTATATATTTTTCAAGCTCATGTCTTCATTTCAATTTGATTTTAGGAATATTTTAGGAATATTTTTAGGAATTTTAGGAATATTTTTATTTTTAATTAATTTCTCTTTGACTCAATAGTTGATAAACAGTGTACTGTTATGCTTTTTGTATATTAGGAATTTGCTAATCTTCTGTTTGCTGTTTAAATGTTAGTTTAATTCCACTATGGTCTGAGAAGATGTTTGGAATGATTTCAGTTTGCTGACATTGTATTTGTGGCCTAACATGTGGCCTGTTCTTAAAACCCGTCCTACCCTGTTGTTTTGTTAAGTTATCCTTTCTTAAATAAAAAATAAATTAAAAATATATATCCCACGTGTACACAAGACAATTGTGTATTAAAATTTCTTTGGGTGAAATGCTCTGAATATGCCCTACAGGTCTAGTCTATCTATCTCTTGATTTACTTTTTTATTAACTCTATGCTTAGATTATTTGTATATTTGGGAGAGTGGGGTGTAAAAATCTATTACTGTGTTGTTATCAACATATTTTTGTAGCTCTCTCTCTCTCTCTCTCTCCATATATATATATATATATATATATATATATATATATATATATATATATATTATCACCAGTATTATAGCTGGGTCTCAGTGCTGTCACTAGAAATCCACTTCTGGCAGTCATTTTTTCCTTTTATTTATTTATTTTTATGCTAAAATTTTATTAGATAGGACAAGGAAAGACTGAACGAAGATAGGGAGATAGAGAAAGAGCTCAACAAACTGAGCAACAAAAAATAAACAAGTGATCCTGTCCAAAAATGTGGATAGAAAATAAACAAAATATTTTCTAAAGAAGATATCCAAAAGGCCAACAGTTATATAAAGATGCTCCCAGTCATTGATTATCTGAGAAATGCAAATAAAAGGCAACAATGAAATACCACTTCACTTGTATGAGAATGGCATACATCAGAATGGATAGAAACAACAAATGCTGGTGAGGTTTTGGGGGTAAATATTATGGGAGTGAGAATGTAAATTGGTCCAACTTTTGTGGAGAACAGTCCGGAGAACTCTCAGAGAGCTAAAAAATGGACCTTCTCTATGATGTTTCAATTTCACTCCTGTGGATATATCCTAAGGAATCAATCATTCATCCAAAAAGATCTGTGTATACCTATGTTCATAGTAGCACAATCTGTAATAGCCCAAACCTGGAAGCAACCTAGGTGTCTGAAAACAGATCAGTGGCTATGAAAGTTGTGGTTATATACTACTCATCTATTAAGAATGATTAATTCACGTTCTTCACCTAGTGTTTTATGGGGCTTAAAGGAATCATGATAATTGAAATAAGAAGATAAAGAAGGATGAATATATGATGATCTCACTCATGGACAGAAGCTGAAAAATAACAGAAAAGGGAGACACAAAGTAGAACTTCAGCTATGTTTGATGTAAACACTGAACTCTGCAAACAACTCTGTTGAAAGAAATCAAGAGAGAAAGGAAGAGAGAGAGAAAAGAGAGAGAGAAAGAAGGAAAGAAAGAAAGGTGAAAGGAAAGAAGCTTCTCTATATGTCTACAACGTGTAGGCATAATTCTCAATTTTATAAATAATGTCTTAATTAGTTTCACTGACAGTATCTGATTTTGCTGTATGTAAGTAACTTATACTTTCATAAATAATTACATTTTTTATTTTCAGTTAAATTTTCTGCTTGGCCTGGTTTGTACCTGTTGATTTGTTTTACATAATTTCCTATTTTATAACAATGTGTCTTGGTTTATTAAAATTATTTAATAAAGATTATATTTAATTTCAAAATCATTTCAAATCCCATTAAAATTATGCTTGCTATATAGCTAAAAACTGAAAGATGTAAAGTGATAAAGCAACAGATTAGAATCCTAAATATGGGCTAAATAGTTTAAGAAAAGAATCACATAAATAAATTAGAAGAGATCTGAGAATTTAGATTTTTAAATGATCAAATATGAGAGCTTAGAAGAAAAATTGTTACATAACTATATTAAAAAATATAGTACACTCCAGAAATCTGAAAAAATAATCAGAATTAAATAAAACTGGAACTTTACATGAGTCTGCCAAATGTTTAAGAGAATTAACACTAGCCCTTTTCAACTCCTCAAAAAACTGGAGTAGGAAGTCTTTCCAAATTCATTTTAAAAACCAGATTTGGACCACAAAATTAAATTAAAATGAGTATCCCAGATTAATATACTTGCAATTTGTGTGTAGATGATCTCAGTGAAATATCATTTAACTCTGTTTAAGAAAACCTTAAAAGAAGTAAATTCCATGACCAAACAGTACTTATCCCTGGATTTCATAGTTCTACAATTACATAAAACATTACATCACCTTAATAAAAGATAAAAAATCATTTACTCCTGTATATAGTTTTGGTTATATTTAAGATTTATAGAACACAACTATATAGAAATATATATATATATATATATACACATATATATATACATATATATATATATATATATATAGTATCTATTCTTTTTCTCTTAACAATAAAGATGCTAAAGTTTATTTTGGCAACATTAATTCTATTGCCGTCTACATTGTAAGTTGTCTATATATTTAATTAGTGGTTACATGTTGGCTATCTGTTAACATAAATATTTTAGCTATGACCATTTTTTGAAACAGAAATGAAAAAAAAAACTATTTATTTGTATGAGAGAGATAACCAGAGCGTCACACTGGTATATTTTTATGTATCTATCAAGTCCTGGTGCATGATAGTAGTAGATGATCTAGGCTGGTGGTGAGATTAATTTGTAGGAAACTGAGAAATTTTACATATATACCAATAGCTATGATATATATATGCCAACAATTATGATCTTCTTTTATCAATTTTCATGTTAATTGTTCTTAAAACACACACAAATACATATATATATATATTTTGTTTGTTTGTTTGTTTGTTTCTTCAGATCTTTAGAGCGACCTGGAGGATGAAAAGCAGTCCACATTTACATAGGGGATTGTCAACATTTTTCAGAAGAACTGTCATTCTTAGTTTTCATTTATAAGATATTACTTGGTTCTCGTTAGAATCAATGACTATTGTTAAAGAATTATGCTCTTTGATACATTTTATCATTACTTATTTACTTTTAGTCAAGCATTTTTTTGTACATTGCGACAAAATCAGACTTTTCAGCCTTGAATTGGGAATTCCACATCTAGGAAGTGCATTCCTGTTGACTCTTTTTCCTTTATTTATCCTTATAACATTCTCTCTTTGTGACATGTGTCTCTTCATAGAATCTTCATGGATGGCAGCTGCCATCTGTGTCCATTTAGTTTCTTTTTATATTTTCTGATATGTGAGATTATTCCATTTCTCTCTTTTTATTTTAATGAAAATGACACTCTATTACTTTCTATTCCTCACATAATTTTTAGGATTAAAGGGTCAATGTTGAATGTAATATACTTGTTTAAATCAGAATTTCGACATATTTGTTTTGTATTCTGAGTTTCTCATGAATTCTCATGAAATTATAAGCAAATAATAACTGTTAGAAAAGCTTACTTCAATTATTTAATCACATAAATGTCTTTGCATGCTAAATTTAAGATACATATGTAATAAAGATAGATGATAAATAGTATGCAGGTAGATAAATATATTTTTGAATACATTATGGCAGTTGTAAAAATATTTTCTGGGGTAAGAATTATATTCATATGCTCCATGGAAACTATTTTTCTAAATATAAAAATGTGTATTTAACATAAAGTACATATTAAATCATTATTGTATAGATAATCTACTTGATATCTTTCACTGCTGCAACAAAAATTAGGATTAATTCATTTTAAGAGGATCATGAGGTCTCAGACAACTTTGAGTATTAGTGATATGAATTTGTCTTATGAAAATAATGAAGTAAACATAGTATCTGATTTTATAGATGATAAGTTTTCTTCATTTTCCCACTCACATAGTCTGAAATTCACACATTGATTTTCTATAAAAGTCAAGGATTGAAATATGAAAATACATTGGGTTGAGGTTATTAAAATAATGCCTTAGAGAAAAGTAGAAAAGTTTCTTTTCTCTCAAGTGTATAAATGCTAACATTTGCAGATGATTTTCTCTGTGCCATTTTGTGCATTGATCCTATTTAATTAAAAGATGTGTGTGTGTGTGTGTGTTTTGAATAGTTTGTATGAATAGATCCTTTATCTTCCTTCTCTTGTAATATTGTTCCAACTGGATTTAATGAAATATCAGATGCCACTTTTGGCTATTGATTATCTGTAATATATTTTTGATACTTAGTTTTTATTAGTAATTTTTTTATTTTCCTCTTAGATATTACATCTTTCTCTATTATGACAATCATAGTACTATGTCTGAGTTATGTGTTGAACTGCACACCACTTGTCACTATTCATAAGCTGGAGTCCTAACCTATAGTATCTCAGAATGTAACTTAGTTTAGACAGTCTTTAAAAAGTTAAGTGAAAATGAGGATTTTAGCACTGTCCTTATTCCTGTATGAGTGATGAGGTTAAAAATAAATAAATAAATAAGATCAACAATTCTTGCTTAGAGGCAGATATATGTGAAGGCAAGAAGAGAAAACCAACAGAGAGGTCTCAGAAAACTCAAACTGGTTAAGTAAAGCACATGCATGTTACAATAAGCAAGGACCATGTTCAAGCCCCAGGTGGTCGCCACCTGCAATGGAGAAGCTTCATGGGTAGTGAAGCAGTGCTTCAAGTGTCTCTTTATTCCTCTTCCTCTTTATTTTCTCTTTCCTATCATTTGCTCTCTGTCTGTAACCAATAAATAAATAATTAAAAACCACACATTTAAAACCTTAAAGCTCTATAAATGATGAAGCAATGTGATATTCTCTCTCTCTCTCTCTCTCTCTCTCTCTCTCTCAATCTCTCTCCCTCCCTCCCTCCCTCTCTTTCCCTCCCCTGTCTATTTGAAATTTAACAAAAATCCCATGGGAATAGTGTACTCATGCAGGCTTCAGTTGATTAAATACATAAAAAGTAAAATGACACAATAATTTGCAATTATTCTTAATCTACAATAACCACATTTCTCATGCTCTGCCAGTGTATGGTCTCCACAAGTCAAAGAAAAAGTAGTTTTGTTTAAAGGCCTCACTAGGGTTCTAGTGATTAATTTGAATATTTACATTTAAATGTCTATATATAAGAAATATTTCTAATAACTAAGTATGAGACTTCATAATTTGAGGCCCTGGGTTTAATCCCCAGAGTGATGACCTGGCTTCTGTCTCATTCTGCTGAAATAATTGTTTATCAGTCAAAAATTGTCATCAGGATAGCTTACCAATAGATTTTACTTGATGTGATCAACCCAGAGGGTTAAACCATAGTAGTGACAAAGAAAAAGGATAACTTTTTTAATTAATTAATTTATTTATTTAAAAAAAAAGGAGACATTAACAAAACCACAGGATAGGAAGGGTACAACTCCACACAATTCCCACCACCAGATCTCTATATCCTATCCCCTCCCCTGGTAGCTTTCCTATTCTTTATCCCTCTGCGAGTAAGGACCCAAGGTCATTGTGGGTTGCAGAAGGTGGAAGGTCTGGCTTCTGTAATTGCTTCCACGCTGAACATGGGTGTTGACTGGTCAATCCATACTCTCAGTCTGCCTCTCTCTTTCCCTAGTAGGATGGGGCTCTGGGGAAACGATGCTTCAGGATACATTGGTGGGGTCATCTGTCCAGTGAAGTCTGGTCAGCATCATGCTAGCATCTGGAACCTGGTAGCTGAAAAGAGAGTTAATATACAAAGCCAAACAAATTGTTGAACAATTATGGACCTAAAGGCTAGAATAGTTCAAATGAAGTGTTAGGGGGGTACTCACTGCAGAGTATTGTGTACTTTTGCTTTCAGGTATATATTTTGCCCTACTTTATAGATAAGTGTGAACATATGCTCTATCTCAGGGGACCTGGTCCATATCTAGGCATCTGTCTAGTGAAGTCTGGTCAGCATCATGCTAGCATCTGGAACCTGGTAGCTGAAAAGAGAGTTAATATACAAAGCCAAACAAATTGTTGAACAATTATGGACCTAAAGGCTAGAATAGTTCAAATGAAGTGTTAGGGGGGTGCTCACTGCAGAGTATTGTGTACTTTTGCTTTCAGGTATATATTTTGCCCTACTTTATAGATAAGTGTGAACATATGCTCTATCTCAGGGGACCTGGTCCATATCTAGGTTTTGAGAATTTGATAGGAAGTGAACCACCTGTAATGGAATTAGAGAATACTATGAAAGGAAATTTCTCACCTGAGTAATGAAGCTGAAAGGTTGTGATTCCACACCTGAAGTCTCTGAACACAGTCTGAAGTGAAGCATGCTGAGGTGGCACTCGTTGCATTGATTAGGTTGTGATCAGTGGATGCAATATTATTTGATATGAATTGAGAGAAGCATGCAGGAAAATGGGCACCATCATAAGGTTCCGGGACTGGGGAAAATATAGGCTCTTAGTGGAAATGTGAGGTTCCTGTTGTATTCGGGTTCAAGAAGACAATGGATAGTTATTGTTTTCATCACATTATTTGGTATTTGGGTTAACTTTCAAAAGTCCCTTTGTTAGGATTTGCTGTATAATACCCAATATCTTGTGCCACAGGTTCCTTCTGTTCTCCCTGGTCTAGGATTTGAGAGAGTCAATATATCAAAGACTCGGTCTATATATTAAAAAGACTCAGAATTCATTTGTGTAGCCATCTGGTCCAGGACTTTTGTTGTCATGGAGATTCTTAATAACTTTTTTGATTTCTTTGTCTGTTATTGATGCATTTAGGTTTTGTAGTTCTTCTTGGTTCATTTTTGTAAGGGTATATGTTTCCAGGAATTCTTCCATTTCTTCCAGATTCTCTAGCTTGGTAGCATATAGTTCTTCATAGAAGTTTCACATATGTTCTGGATTTCTGTGGTGTCAGTTGTGATATCTCCTCTATTGTTTACAATTCTATTTATTTGGATATTCTCTCTTTTTTAGTGAGTCTGGCTAGGGGTTTGTCAATCTTGTTTAATTTTACAAAGAACCAACATTTGGCTTCATTGATGTTTTATGTCTTTCTATTTAGGTTTTGTAGTTCTTCTTGGTTCATTTTTGTAAAGGCATATATTTCTAGGAATTTTTCCATTTCTTCCAGATTTTCTAGCTTGGTGTTGTATCATTCTTCATAGAAATTTCACATGATTTTCTGGATTTCTGTGGTGTCGCTTGTGATATGTCCTTTTTCATTTACAAGTCTATTAATTTGAGTCTTCTCCCCTTTTTTTCTTTTAGTGAGTCTGGCTAGGGGTTTGTCAATCTTGTTTAATTTTTCAAAGAACCAACATTTGGATTAATTGACCTTTTGTATGCTTCTCTTATTTTTTATGTTGTTTATTTCTGCTCTAAGTTTAGTGATTTCTATCCTTCTGGTTGCTTTAGGGTTCCTTTGTTCCTTTTCCTCTAAGTCTTTAAGGCTTGCAATAAGGTCGTTTATTTGAGCTTTTTCTTGTTCTTTAGTATGTGATAGTATGGCTATGTGTTTCCCTCTCAGTACTGCTTTAGCTCTATCCCAAATATTTTGATAGCTTGTGTCTTCATTTTCATTTATTTCCAGGAACATTGAATTTCTTGCTTGAGTGACCCAGTGGTTGTTAAGCAGTATGTTGTTTAGTTTCCACATTCTGTGTCTTTTAGTGATTTTCTGTTTGTTATTAAATGTTAGCTTTACTCCACTATGGTCTGAGAAGATACTTTGGATGATTTCAATGCTCTTGAATTTGTTGATGCTGTCTTTGTGGCTTAAGATGTGGTCCATCCTTCTGTATGTGCTGTGTGATTTGAAAAGAATGTGTATTCCAGTTTTTGGGGGGTGAAGAACTTGGAAAATATCCAGGAGGTCTAGTCTGTCAATCTCTTCATTTAATTCTCTTGTTTCTTTGTTGATTCTAAGTGTGTGAGTGGGGTGCTAAATTATTCCACTATTATTGTATTCCTATTGATGTATTTTTGTAGTTCTTTCAGTAGGTGTTTGATGTATTTAGATGGTATCTCATTGGGTGCATAGATGTTAATAATTGTTAATTTTTCTTGGCTGTTTGATCCTCTATTCATTATGTAATGTCCTTGCCTATCTTTTATTACTTTATTTAAAGTCTGTGGTGTCAGAGATGAGAAAGGCTGTTCCTGCCCTTGCCAGACCCTGTTCAGGGTGCCATATGCCGGGCTGGACTAGCTTCACGGGCAGTAGAGAGACAATGAGGGACTCATGGCTGAGCTGGGAAGCAGTATCTCATTTATTAATCAGATACATCACCTTTTATGCATCTCTTCACCAGAAGTGGCAAGAGAAAGTAAATAACTAGGAGAGGGGGTGGAGCAAAAAATAGCGCAAAAAGAACATAGAAAGCTTCCATCTAACCAGTGGAGATTAAACCAATACCCTGCAGGCAGGGCAGGACCCAGGTAAAAAAGTGATTATGTAAATAGACCACATCATAAGTAATACAAGTGAACCTAATGTGATGATCAAAACAGAAGGTCTTATAAGCAGAATTTAGAAGCATACCAACATGCCCTTTTTTTTTGTGGTCCATTAGCCTGTATGATGGTTTTCCATCCTTTCAATTTTTAATTTCCTCTGATATATTGCAAGTATTATAGTGATGTTCTTGTTTATAAGAGGTCTTTTAGAAACTCTTTTAGGGCAGACTTGGTGATGATTGCCTCTTTTAACTGCTGTCTGTCTAAGAAGATTTTGATCCTTCCATCTAGTTTGAATGAAAGTCTAGCAGGATATATTATCCTTGGTTAAAACCCTTTTTCATTCAGGGCTCAATAATTATCTTGCCATTCTCTTCTGGCTTTTAGAGTTTGAGTGAAAAAGTCTGCTGATAGTCTTATGGGTTTTCCCCTGTATATGACTTTATGTTTTTCTCTTGCATCCTGTAGGATCCTTTCTTCATCCTTAATTCTTTGCATTGTAGCTATGATGTGTCTTGGTGTCTTCAGGTCTGGGTTGATTCTGTTTGGGACTCTCTGGGCCTCTTGAATCTTAATGTCCTTTCTATTGTTCAGGTCTGGAAGTTTTCTTCTATAATTTCCTCTAGAATTTTTACTTCCCCTTCCTCTCTTTCTTCCTCTGGTAGGCCAATTATATGAATGTTGCTTCTTTTGATATCATCCCATATGTCTCTGTTGTTGTTTTCAGTGTCTCTCAGTCTCTTTTTGAGCTCTTTTACCTCTTTCTTAGTTTTCTCTAGCTCATCCTCTGTCTGGATAATTATGTTTTCTACTTGTTTTAGCCTAATTTCCCTTCCCTCAGCTTCTTTCTTCAGTTCAGCTTTAGTTCTCTAATAACATTGAGGAAGCTAGTATTTTCCTTAAGGTTCTCATCTGTTGTTTCCATAATTCTGCTAGCCTTTTCCTCCATAGTTGTCTTCATTTCTGTGATTATTAAGTTTACTACTACTTGCATACTTTTCTTATCTATGGTTATTTCTGACAGACATGTAATTTTTTTCTGGGCTCTTGTCTTTATTCATTGTAGTAGCAGTTTTATTTGCTCATGATATAACCACTTTTATTGTTTTTTTTTTTTTAATTTTTATGTTCTGTTGTTCCACAGTTGTTGTGTTTTGAGTACAAGCCATGCTATACTAAATACCTTTATGGCAAATGCAATCACCAACCTTGGAAATTACAATAGTAACTGAAGCAGGGATTGAAGCAGTTTAACCAATAACAGTTAGCCAAACAATGTCTCTAGTCCAAAAAAAAAAATAGCAACCAAATCCAAATGAAAAATAAAGAGAAAGGAAAAATAGGATAGGATGAATAGACAATTATGCAAATATACTGTCTACTGTAAATTCTAGGGGTAGCAAGAGGAGAAAGGGAAGTAGAGAAGAGACACACACAAAGAGAGTCCACTCTGAGCAGATTTCTTCTCCAAAATAATTCACAAATGAGTATCAGTGAATTCAGAAAGCAGAGAAGTAGGAGGAAGAAAGGAATACAAGGATGGGAAAAAGAAAAAAAGAAAAGAAAAAAAGAGCAATGAAAGGAAATAGTTTTTTTTTTTTTTTTTTTTTTTTTTTTTTTTTTTTTTTTAGTTAATTAGCTATGAGGAGGGAGAAGGGGGAAAGTGGATAGAGAATGTAGGTAGAGTGAAGCAAGTTCCTCTCACAGTGGGTAGGACACCCAGTCACCTAGCAATGGAAAATACACTCAGAGTTAATTTTGGTCAACTTGAAGGAGGGGATGAAAGGGATACACGTATATATAATAGTAATAATAAAATAGAATAGAATGAAAAACCCTAATAGTCAGTCTGCAGATTGGATGGATCCGGATTGGTTCAGGCACCCTGAGCAAAGTCAACAATTGTTAAAAAAAAAAAAAAAAAAAAAAAAAATTCCATGTCTTTCCCAGTTGGAAGAGGCTCTGATTGGTCAGATATTTGTCACTCTGATTGGGCTTGAGCCACTTAGAAAGAAAAAAAAAAAAGAGCAAAGGGAATCAGAAAGGAAAAGGGTTGGAATGACACCCCTGGTGGGCCAGGAATCTTGGTAAAGAAAAAAGCTCAGACTGGGAGCCTACTACTAGCAGCTCTCCAGTCCCCTGGGTCTAGTTATGGGGGAGAGTGGAGGGGGTGAGAGGGTTGCACTCGGGAAATAATCAGAAAACTTCCTTTCCTATTTCTCTATTTTCTAACCCAAATTTGCTATAGTCACCTCCTTGGTGTCACACTTAGGATGCCTTATTCACCGTCCTGCTTAAGGTCAGGTATCCTACTCTTTCCAAGAGTTCTTGTCGGCACACACGCCAGTAGCTGCTTTCAAGTACCCATCTTAGCTCTGCCCCCCAAGCATAAATTTTAATAATTGAAAGTATGGGCTAGAGAACTCACAGGGTACTATTGAGCTATTGATTATCTGTATTACTCTCTCAGTACTGAGGTTTTTAACAAAGAAAAACTTTACTTTTCTTTAGGATATTATTTATTTATTTATTTTTCCATTGTAAAGAATTCCAAGATGACTTGACAAATATACAGTGCAATTCTAAATTATGATACCACATAAGATAATTTATAGGACTAGAGGACGCTCTGGTGCTTTCCCTCTCTCTGTTTCTTTTTTTTTTTGTTCCTCAATTTG
Organism: Erinaceus europaeus; assembly: GCF_950295315.1. Lineage (NCBI taxonomy): Eukaryota > Metazoa > Chordata > Mammalia > Eulipotyphla > Erinaceidae > Erinaceus > Erinaceus europaeus. The sequence continues at coordinate 34,340,414 of NC_080175.1, forward strand.
AAGACAAGAAAATAAATATGTCAGGAACTGCAAAATTACACATGCTTCAAGTCCCAGGTCTACACACACACACACACACACACACACACACACACACACACACAGTAAGTCACTTGGTCTAAATGTGATTAGAAGAAGAAGTAATTGCAGAATTGAGCTTACCTAAATTGACTTTACATTAAAAGTTTATAATAATATTTTTTAGTCAAAATGATCCATCATATAGCTTAGTATATAGCTTTATACCTATTTTTCTACTATACCCAATTTCCTCAGTTTAATATTTTTACACCTTGATTTCCTCAACATAAAACTTCTTCCATGGAGTTGTTAGAAAAGTCATGACATTTCTCTTTCTCTCTCTTTAAGATTTAATATTGGGTGGTAGTGGAGTGGGTTAAGCGCAGGTGTTGTGAAGCACAAGGACTAGCATAAGGATACCGGTTCGAGCCCCCAGCTCCCCACCTACAGGGGAGTCGCTTCACTGGTGGTGAAGCAGGTCTGCAGGTGTCTATATTTCTCTCCCCCTTTGTCTTCCCCTCCTCTCTCCATTTCTCTCTGTCCTGTCCAACAATGATGTCCTGTCCAGCAATAATAACTACAACAAGGGCAGCAAAAGGGGATAAATAAAATTAATATTTTATAAAAAAGATTTAATATTGATTTATAAAGTTATAAGATAATAAGTGTACAGTTCCACGCTGTTCCCACCACCAGAGTTCTGTGTCCCAATCACCCTCCATTAGAAACTGAAGTAATTTTCCCAAAGTCACAGATATGGGTTGACTTTATGGTTCTAACTATATCGCTATCTCTATCATCATGTATGTATGTATTAATGTATGTATGTATGTATGTGTTTATCTATCTATCATCTTTATCTCTGTCATCTGTCTCTATCACCCTATCTCTTTTTTTGCCCATTTTTTCCTACTACTCTGCCTTCATTTCCTGTCTAAGTCAAACCTATACCAATTACTACTTTCAAGTGTCCTTCCCTTATCCTCTTCTCTCTCAGATAAGAGGAAACATGCCTAGTTTCCTTTTGTTTTCCAGATTTTCTTTCCTTTCAGTAGTGGATGAAAAATAAGATTCCTGAGGATAAATGTTTCAGGTCCCAGTGAAATTTGGATTCAGAGTCCTCTGGTTATCTTCCCCTATCATTTACCTACCTGGGAGTATGGACCAAAATTCTTTATGAAGTGCTTTGTAATTGTGTCCCCACTGGGTATAGGGGCTGGGATTTTCAGGTGTATCCATACCCCTAGCCTCCTGTTTCTATCTTTCCCTAGTGGGACAGGGCTCTGGAGAGGTAAGGTTCTGGGACATATTGGTGAGGTCATCTGCCCAGGGAGGTCAATATATATATATATATACATATATGTGCAAAAATGCTTTGTGACTATTCTGAAAACCCAATATTTTTCACATTCTTAAGATTTTTCTTGTCCATTCAGTATAAAAGTAGAATAATACCTCACTTAACACATGCATTATAAATATTACACCTTCCCCAAATTTCTGGCCAACTAGTAATTTTAAAGTATTTGCTGATTAGGGGGCTGGAAAGTGGTGAACCTGGTAAGCCTGCATATTACTATGCCCAAGGGCCAGGGTTTGAGCCCCTGCTCCTCAGCTGCAGGGGGACAATTCATGAGTGGTGAAACAGGTCTACAGATGTCTTTCTGTCTCTCTCTCTTCCCTCCCCTCTTAATTTATCTCTGTCCTGTCAAATGAAAATATAAATTTAAAAAAATGGCTGCCAGGAATGGTAGATTCCTAGTGCATTCACTAAGCCCCAGCAATAATCTTCGTGACAAAAAATTTAAAAATGGAGGTCAGGCAATAGTGCAGTGGGTTAAGCCACGTGGCTCAAAGCACAAGGACCAGCATAAGGATCTGAGTTCGAGCTCTTGGCTACCCACCCACAAGGGAGTTGCTTCAAAGGTGGTAAAGCAGGTCTGCAGGTGTCTCTCTTTGTCTCCTCCTCTCTGTCTTCCCCTCCTCTCTCCATTTCTCTCTGTCGTATCCGACAACAATGACATTAATAATAACATCAATAATAACTACAACAATAGTAAAACAACAAGGACAACAAAAAGGAAATAAATAAATAAATAATACAATAAATAAAAATTGCTGACTGTGCTGTTATTGAAGTAGCTAGATGGGTGTGCTCTTTATTTCTTTTAGAATCAGCCTGTTTTGGGGCTATGGATCAGCTTGCCAATGTTTATGCTCAGTGGAGAAGCAATTATAGAATACAGAACTTTTTTGTGTGTGTATTTTGCCTCCAGGGTTATTGCTGGGGCTTGGAGCCTGCACCATAGACCTTCATAAATCCAGTGCTCCTCGAGGCCAATTTTTCTATTTTGTTGCCCTTCGTTCTTGTTAATTGGTGGTTTTGTTACTATTATTGTTGTTGTTGTTGTTGTTGTTGTTGGATAGGAAAGAGAGAAATGGAGAGAGGAGGGAAAGACAGAGAGGGGGAGAGAAAGATAGACACTTCCAGACCTGCTTCACAGCCTGTGAAGCAAACCTCCTGCAGGTGGGGAGCCGGAGTCTCGAACCTGGATCCTTCGCTGGTCCTTGTGCTTTGCCCATGTGCGCTTAACCCACTGCACTACTGCTGAGCCCCCACAGAAGATAGAACTTTTACCTTCTGCACCTCATAAAGAATTATGTTCCATACTAACAGGGGTGGGGTGAAAAATGTTAGGAAAAGATGAACAGAGCATTCTGAACTCCAACTTCATCATGACCTGGAGAGAGAGAAGAGGAAAAGAGGAAGGACATTTGAAAGTAGTGATAGATATCAATGATATTTAGGAAGCAAATATGGGACCATGGAAAAAATGGTCAAATATCTATAAATATAGTTTGTTATAGAAATAATAGCCCCAGATCAAATTGGTGGGGTTTACAGTTAATAATATTCCTATACTTTACCTATATTTGGGAGTTACTTTCTTCCTTAATCCAGCTTTTTAGTCCTTTTTCCAACTATAACACCATCTCCCCAAACAATAACCTGGGTTCATTTGCATATCAGATGTCAGGCTCATGCAAAAAGTAGGAAAGTCATGGGCCTTCTGGGATAATATACCTAAAATGGACCTACCAGCTTTTTTCAAAATGGTGACTCCAGTTCTTCATCTGCAATAATCTTGCCTTTAGGGTCATGATTAATCAACAATTTGTTCTGCCTTATATCTTAACTCTTAATTCAGCCACCAGGTTCCAGATGACACCATGATGCCAACATGACTTCCCTGGGCATATGAAACTATCATATGGCTTAGAGCCCTGCCTCACCAGATCCCTGCCCCACTAGGGAAAAAGAGAAAGAGACTGGGACTATGGATCAACCTGCTAACACCCATGTTCAGTAGAAAAGCAATTACAGAAGCCAGACTTCCACCTTCTGCACCCCACAATGAATCTGGGTCCCTACTCCCAGAGGGATAAAGAATAGGGAATCTATCAAGGGAGGGGATTGGATATGGAGCTCTGGGGGTGGGCATTGTGTAGAAAATGTACCCCTCTTATCAATATATCCATTTTATAAATAAAAAAATAGGCAAACCATATCTGTGACATAGGGAGAACTATTGTAGCTTCCAATGGAGGGGCTGAAGACACAGAACTCTGGTGGTGGGAACAGTGTGCAAATATACTCCTGAATCAGCCTGTTAATTCATAAAGCTTGCTACCTTGTTAGTCCCAGGGCATGTCATCTGTCTTTATAGCCATTCTGTTATCAATATGGACATTCTGCAGTAGACAGACCTTCATGAACCCTTCAACATATGTCTGTCAGGCATGGGTCTCTAATTATATTAAATTAAGATTTTATATGTTATGCTACATATACTTCTTACTAGAAGAATAGCAATAGAAATTTAACATCTGCTCTTTCAAAAATGTAGCAGATGAGATGTTATATGAGATGTATTATAGTACATATAAAATATATGTCATATATACCAAAAAAATTAAAGTAGAAAGTTATTCTTTGCTAGCTAAGAATAGTATTTTGCTAGTCTTTTGTTGACCTGTGAGAATGGCATAAAACAAAAATGACAGCAGCAACAAATGTTGGAGAGGCTGTGGGAACAGAGGAAGCCTTCTACACTGCTGGTGGGGATGTAAATTGGTCCAGCCTCTCTGGACAGCAGTATGGAGAACTCTTACAAGGCTAGACATAGACCTTCCGTATGACCCAGTAATTCCTCTCCTGGGGGTATACCCCAAGAATTCCATAATGCCCAACCAAAAACATGTGTGTGCATCTATGTTCATAGCAGCACAATTCATAATAGCTAAAACCTGGAAGGAACCCAGGTGCCCAACAGCAGATGAGTGGCTGAGAAAGCTGTGGTACATATACACAATGGAATACTTTGCGGCTATTAAGAACAATGAGCCCGGGGGTTCCCAGAAGATGGCGGACTGAAAAGCTGCTAGTGGCTTGAGCTCTGACCACATCTCCTGGAAACGGTAGGATTTTCTGCCTTTAGTAGGCCAGTCAATAAGGGGTCCAAGCGGTGACACCAAAGAGGTGACTATAACTTAATTTGGGTTAAGAATTAGCGTAGGAACAAAGGGGAAACAATTTTTTTCCTTTTAATTTTTAAGCATACCTCCTACCCTTGCCCCCCCCCCCCATTACCAGTCCCTCGGGACCAGCTAGGAGCTTCTTTCTTTACCAAATTCCTGTCCCACCAGGGAGTATCATTCATTCTAAGTCTATACCCTTCTGAAACCTCTGGCCTTTTTTCTTTCTAAGTAGCCAACCCCCCACCTCACCCCACATAGCTAATTAAATAATCAAAAATAAATAAACTAAAAAAAAAACTTTCCTTTCACAGCTCTTTTATGACTGTTTTTTTTTTTTTTTTTTTTTAATATTCTTTCACTTGTAATATATTTTTTTTTTTTATTTAAATTTTTAATTTAAGAAAGGATTAGTGAACAAAAGCATAAGGTAGGAGGGGTACAACTCCACACAATTCCCACCACCCAATCCCCATAACCCACCCTCTCCCATGATAGCCTTCCCATTCTCTAGCCCTCTGGGAGCATGGACCCAGGGTCGTTGAGGGTTGCAGAAGGTAGAGGGTCTGGCTTCTGTAATTGCTTCCCCGCTGAACATGGGCGTTGACTGGTCGGTCCATACTCCCAGTCTGCCTCTCTCTTTCCCTAGTAAGGTGTGTCTCTGGGGAAGCTGAGCTCCAGGACACATTGGTGGGGTCTTCAATCCAGGGAAGCCTAGCCAGCATCCTGGTGGCATCTGGAACCTGGTGATTGAAAAGAGAGTTAACATACAAAGCCAAACAATTTGTTGAGCAAACATGGATCCCAAGATTGGAATAGTGGAGAGGAAGTGTTGGGGAGGTACTCACTGCAAACTCTAGTGTAATCCTGCTTTCAGGTATATATTTTGCAGTAGTTTATGGATACGTGTGCGCATACGCTCTCTCTCACAGAAACTGGTGTATGTCTAGGTTATGGGACTTTGTTAGAAAGTGAACTACCTGAGATGAAATTAGAGTGTACTATAAAAGGAAAGGTCTCACCCGAGTAATGAAGCTGAAGGGTTGTCATTCCACACGTGAAGTCTCTGGATACACTCTGAGGTGAAGCATGTTGAGATGGCAATCGTTGCTTTGGTTAGGTTGTGATCGGCGGATGCAATATTATTTGGTATGGATTGGGAGAAGCATACGGGAAAGTGAGCCCTATCCATGGGTGCCAGGACTGGGGGAAGTAGGGGCTCTATAGTGAAGATGTGAGGTTCCTGCTGTCTTAGGGTTCAAAAAGACAATCAATAGTTAATATTATCATCACATTATTTGTTAATTGGGTTAACTTTGAAAAGTCCCTTTGTAATGGTTTGCTGTACAGTACCCAGTATCTTGTATATAGCTGTGCTATTGGAAGCCTCCAATCTACTTGGTCTAGGCTTTTGAGAGAGTCCGCATATCAAATACGTAGCCTATCTATTAAAAAGATTCAGTTTGTCTCCTGAGAACCTTTGAGACATACAATTGATTTCCCCCTCTCATATTAATTAACTACTGATTTATATGTCTACATTTTGCTAGGAGTGTACATAAACACCATTCCCATCACCAAAGGACCGTGACCCATCCCTCCCGCCCATTCCCACCCCCCACTGGCCCAGAAAGCTACATGTCTACCCCTCACCACTGGGTTTTTTCTTTGGTGCCCTACTTACAATTTGATCAGGTCCTGCTTTTAGTTTCCCTTTCAGATCTTCTAAGTCAGCTTCTGTTGATGAGTGGGATCATCCCATACTCATCTTTAACTTTCTGACTCAGTTCACTTAACATAATTCCTTCTAGCTCTGTCCAAGATGGGTCAGAGAAGGTGGGTTCATTGTTCTAGTATCATTCTAGTATCATTCTAGTATCATTCTAGTATCATTCATTCTAAGTCTATACCCTTCTGAAACCTCTGGCCTTTTTTCTTTCTAAGTAGCCAACCCCCCACCTCACCCCACATAGCTAATTAAATAATCAAAAATAAATAAACTAAAAAAAAAACTTTCCTTTCACAGCTCTTTTATGACTGTTTTTTCTTATCTTTTTCTTTTTTCTCTCTCTTTTTTTTTTCTTTTTTCATTCTTGTCATCCTTTCTTCCTTAATCCTACAGCTTCCAAAGTCACAGCACCTAGCCTCCACACCACCAAACAGTGTGCTTTTTTGAATTCACTGATACACATTTGGGAATTATTTTGGGGAAGAATTCTGACTCAGTGTGGACTCTCACTGAGCGTCTCTGCTCAACTTCCCTTCCTCCTTTAGCCACCCCTAGAATATACAGTGGATAGTAGATTTGCATAACTGTCTATTTCAGCTATCCTTGTCTAGTCATGAGGTGTTTTTTTTTTTTCTCATTCTTAACAATCAGCTGCCTCTGATCACAAGGTTTGAGGTAATCTGGGACAGGGTTTTTATTTTATTTTATTTTACCCTGCTCTATTATACTATTAATATTATATAAAGGCATATATCTTCCCCCACTTTAGGTTGATCAGAATGAACTCTTAGCATATATTTCAGTGCTAGGGTAGTGGGCATCATATCTATTGTGGGAGGAATTTGTCTCCTTAATCCTACCTCCTCTACAGACTCTCCCCTCCCTCCACCTCCTAGATAATCAAAAAAATAAATTAAAATAAATTAAAAATAAAGTAATAAAAAAACCTTTCCTTTCACAGCTCTTTAATTATAGCTCTTTTTATCTTTCCCCTTTTCTCTCTATTGTCTCTTCTTTCCATTTCTTTTTTTTTTATCTTGTCATACACTTCTTCCTTCATTCTTCTTAGCCTTTCTGAATTTGTGAATTATTTTGGGGAAGAAATCTGACTCAGAGTGGACTCTATGTGTGTATCTCTGCTCTAGTTCCCTTTCCCCTCTTGTTACCCCTAGAATATACAGTGGATAGTAGATTTGCATAACTGTTTATTCTTGCTATCCCTTCTTTCTTTATTCACTGGGATTTGGTTAACATTCTTTCACGGACTGGAGAAATTGTTTGGCTAACTGGTAACGATTAAACTGCTTCAATACTTGCTTCAGTTGCTACTGTAATTCCTGAGGTTGGTGAGTGCATTGTCATAAAGGTATTTAGTACAGTATTGCTTGTACTCAAGACACAACTGAGGAACAACAGAGCATATACAAAAAAAGAAACACATAAATCAAAAAAATGGGTAGATTAAAAACAAATAAAACTGCTACTCCAATGAATGAAGACAAAAGCCCAGAAGAAACTACAAATCAGCCAAAAGTAACCATAGAGAAGAAAAGTATGCAAGCAATAATAAACTTATTAATCACAGAAATGAAAACAACATTGGAGGAATGGAATGGCAGTATTAGGGAAACAACAGTTGAGACCCCCAAGGAAAATACTGATTATCTTGAGGCAATAAGAGAACTGAAAGCTGAAATAGCTGTAATGAAGACAGAAGCTGAGGCAAGGGAAAGCAGACTAACAGAAGCAGAAAACAGAATTAGTCAGACAGGATGAGTTAGAGAAATCGAAGAAAGAGGTAAAAGAGGTTAAAAAGAGATTGAGAGACACTGAAAACAACAACAGAGACATATGGGATGATCTCAAAAGAAGTAACATTCGTATAATTAGCCTGCCAGAGGAAGAAAGACAGGAAGGGGAAGCAAATATTCTAGAGGAAATAATACAAGAAAACTTCACAGACCAGAATAACAGAAAGGATATCTAGACTAAAGAGGCCCAAAGAGTACGAAACAGAATCAACCCAGAGATGAGAACACGAAGACACATCATAGTCAAAATGAGAAGAAGTAAGGATAAAGAAAGGATCCTAAAGGCTGCAAGAGAGAAACAAAAAGTCACATACAAGGGAAAACCCATAAGATTATCTGCGGACTTCTCCACTCAAACTCTAAAAGCCAGAAGAGAATGGCAAGATATCTATCGAGCCGTGAATGAAAAAGGGTTTCAACCAAGGATAATATATCCTGCTAGACTTTCATTCAAACTAGATGGAGGGATCAAAACCTTCTAAGACAAACAACAGTTAAAGGAAGCAACCATCACCAAGCCGGCCTTGAAAGAGGTTCTAAAAGACCTCTTCTAAACAAGAACATCACTATAATACTTGCAATATACAGCAAAACATTTTTTTGAACAATGGCACTATAATACATTAAATCCATAATATCAATAAATGTCAATGGCTTAAACTCACCCATCAAAAGGCACAGGGTGGGGGGATGGATCAGAAAACATAACTCAACCATATGCTGCTTACGAGAATCCCATCTGTCACAACAAGATAAACACACACTTAAAGAGAAAGGATGGAAAACTATCATACAGGCTAACGGACCACAAAAAAGGGCAGGAACAGCCATTCTCATCTCCGACACGATAGATTTTAAATTAAATAAAGTAATAAAAGTTAGGCAAGGACATTACATAATGATTAGAGGATCAATCAGCCAAGAAGACTTAACAATTATTAACATCTATGCAACCAATGAGGGACCATCTAAGTACATCAAGCACCTACAGAAAGAATTTCAAAAATACATCAATAGCAATACAATAATAGTGGGATACTTCAATACCCCACTCTCACACTTAGACAGATCAACAAAGCAGATAACCAATAAAGATACAAGAGAATTGAATGAAGAGATTGACAGACTAGACCTCTTGGACATTTTCAGAGTCCTTCGCACCCAAAAACTGGAATACACCTTCTTTTCAAATCCACATAACACATACTCAAGGATAGACCACATGTTAGGCCACAAAGACAGCATCAATAAATTCAAGAGCATTGAAATCATCCCAAGTAACTTCTCAGCCCATAGTGCAGTAAAACTAACATTTAACAACAAACAGAAAATTATTAAAAGTCACAGAATTTGGAAACTAAACAACATGCTCCTTAAGAACCACTGGGTCAGAAACTCACTCAAGCAGGAAATTCAAATGTTCCTAGAAACAAATGAAAATGAAGACACAACCTATCAAAATATTTGGGACACAGCTAAAGCAGTACTGAGAGGGAAACTTATAGCCATACAATCACATATTAAATACCAAGAAGAAGCTCAAATGAACAACCGTACTGCACACTTCAAGGCCTTAGAGGAAGAGGAACACAGGAACCCTAAAGCAACCAGAAGGACAGAGATCACTAAAGTTAGAGCAGAAATAGATAACATTGAAAATAAAAGAAGAATACAAAAGATCAATGAAGCCAAATGTTGGTTCTTTGAAAGATTAAACAAAATTGACAAACCCCTAGCCAGACTCACCAAACAAAAAAGAGAGAAGACTCAAATTAATAGAATTGTAAACGATGGAGGAGCTATCACAACTGACATAACACAGAAATCCAGAGAGTCCTGTGAAACTTCTATAAAGAACTATACGCCACCAAGCTAGAGAATCTGGAAGAAATGGAACAATTCCTAGAACCATATGCCCTTTCAAAACTGAACCAAGAAGAACTACAAAATCTAAATGTACCAATCACAGACAAAGAAATTGAAACCATTATTAAGAATCTCCCCAACAACAAAATTCCTGGACCAGATGGCTTCACAAATGAATTCTACAAAACTTTCAGGAAATAGTTAGTGCCCATACTATTAAGCTTTTCCATAAGATTGAAGAAACAGGAATACTCCCTTCCACCTTCTATGAAGCCAACATCACCCTGATACCAAAAGCTGATAGGGACAGAACAAAAAAGTAAAACTAAGACTAATATCTCTGATGAACATAGATGCCAAAATGTTAGACAATATCTTGGCCAACCAAATAAAGCAACTTATCAAAAAGATTATTCATCATGACCAAGTGGGATTCATCCCAGGAATGCAAGGCTGGTTAAACAACCATAAGTCTCTCAATGTCATTCACCACATCAATAAAAGCAAAGCCAAAAACCACATGATTATCTCAATAGATGCAGAGAAAGCCTTTGACAAAATCCAACACCTTTCATGCTCAAAACTCTACAAAAAATGGGAATAGATGGGAAATACCTCAAGATAGTGGAGTCTATATATAGCAAACCTACAGCCAACATCATACTCAACGGACAGAAGCTGAAAGCATTTCCCCTCAGATCGGGGACTAAACAGGGCTGTCCACTGTCACCCATAGTATTGGAAGTTCTTGCCATAGCAAGCAGGCAAGAGAAAGAAATCAAAGGAATACGGATTGGAAGGGAAGAAGTCAAGCTCTCACTATTTGCAGATGATATGATAGTATACATAAAAAAAAACAACTAAAGAATCCAGCAGAAAACTACTGGAAGTTATTAGGCAATATAGCAAGGTATCAGGCTACAAAATCAATGTACTAAAATCAGTAGCATTTCTTTATGCAAACACTAAATCTGAAGAAGAAGACATCCAGAAATCACTCCCATTTACTGTTTCAGCAAAATCAATCAAATACCTAGGAATAAAGTTGACCAAAGAAGTGAAAGACTTGTATGCTGTAAACTATGAGTCGCTCCTCAAGGAAATAGAAACTGATACCAAGAAATGGAAAGATATCCCATGCTCATGGAAAGGAAGAATGAATATCATCAAAATGAATATTCTCCCCAGAGCCATATACAAATTTAATGCAATACCCATCAAAGTTCCACCAAGTTTCTTTAAGATAATAGAACAAACACTACAATCATTTATATGGAACCTGAAAACACCTAGAATTGCCAAAACCATCTTGAGGAAACGAAATAGAAATGGAGGCATCACACTCGCAGACCTTAAACTAAATTATAAAGCCATCATCATGAAAACAGCATGGTAACGGATCAAAAATAGTCACACAGACCAGTGGACCAGAATTGAAAGCCCAGAAATAAATACCCACACCTATGAACACCTAATCTTTCATAAGAGGGTCCAAAGGATTAAATGGAAAAAGGAGGCTCTCTTCAATAAATGGTGCTGTGAAAACTGTGTTGTAACATGCAGAAGAATGAAATTGAACCACTTTATCTCACAAGAAACAAAAATCAACTCCAAATGTATCAAAGACCTAGATGTCAGACCAGAAACAATCAAATACTTAGAGGAAAACATTGGTAAAATAGTTTCCCACCTACATCTCAAGGACATCTTTGATGAATCAAACTCAATTGCAAGGAAGGCTAAAGCAGAAACAAACCAAAGGGTCTACATCAAATTGAAAAGCTTTGGCACATCCAAAGAAACTATTAAACAAAGAGACCCCTCACAGAATGGGAGATGATCTTCACATGCCAGACATCAGACAAGAAACTAATCACCAAAATATATAAAGAGCTCAGCAAACTTAGCACCAAAAAAGCAAATGACCCCATCCAAAAATGGGCAGAGGATATGAACAAAACATTCACTTCAGAGGAGATCCAAAAGGCTAACAAACATGAAAAACTGCTCTATGTCACTGATTGTCAGAGAAATGCAAATTAAGACAACACTAAGATACCACCTCACTCCTGTAAGTATGGCATACATCAAAAGTACAACTACAACAAATGCTGGAGAAGTTGTGGGGACAGAGGAACCCTTTTACATTGCTGGTGGGAATGTAAATTGGTACAGCCTCCGTGGAGAGCAATCTGGAAAACTCTCAGAAGGCTAGACATGGACCTTCCATAGGATCCAGTAATTCCTCTCCTGGGGTTATACACCAAGGACTCCATAACACCCAACCAAAAAGAGGTGTGTACTCCTATGTTCATAGCAGCACAATTCCTAATAGCTAAAACCTGGAAGCAACCCAGGTGCCCAACAACAGATGAGTGGCTGAGAATGTTGTCGTATATATACACAATGGAATACTATGCAGCTATCAAGAACAATGAACCCACCTTCTCTGACCCATCTTGGACAGAGATAGAAGCAATTATTTTAAGTGAACTAAGTCAGAAAGATAAAGATGAGTATGGGATGATCCCACTCATCAACAGAAGTTGAGGAAGAAGATCAGAAAGAGAAACTAAAACCAGGACCTGACCAAATTGTAAGTAGGGCACCAAAGTAAAAACCCAGTAGTGAGGGGTAGACATGCAGCTTCCTGGGCCAGTGGGGGGTGGTAGTGGGTGGGAGGGATGGGTCACAGTCTTTTGGTGGTGGGAATGGTGTTTATGTACACTCCTAGCAAAATGTAGACATATAAATCAGTAGTTAATTAATATGAGAGCGGGGAAATCAACTGTATGTCTCAAAGTTTTTCAAAACACAAACTGAATCTTTTTAATATATAGGTTGTGTGTTTGATATGCGGACTCTCTCAAAAGCCTAGACCAAGTAGATAAGAAGCATCCAATAGCACAGCTATACACAAGATACTGGGTACTGTACAGCAAACCATAACAAAAGGACTTTTCAAAGTTAACCCAATTACCAAATAATGTGATGATAACATTAACTATTGACTGTCTTTTTGAACCCTAAGTCAGCAGGAACCTCACATCTCCACTATAGAGCCCCTACTTCCCCCAGTCCTGGAACCCTAGGATAGGGCCCACTTTCCTGTATGTGTCCCCCAATCCATACCAAATAATATTGCATCTGCCGATCACAACCTAACCAACGCAACAAGTACCACCTCAACATGCTCTTCTTCAGACTGTGTCCAGAGACTTCACGTGTGGAATGACCACCCTTCAGCTTCATTACTGGGGTGAGACCTTTCCTTTCATAGTATACTCTAATTTCATACCAGGTGGTTCTCTTTCTAACAAAGTCCCAAAACCTACTTATACACCAGTTTCTGTGAGATAGAGCATATGTTCACACGTATCCATAAACTACTTCAAAATATATACCTGAAAGCAGAAGTACACTAGAGTTTGCAGTGAGTACCTCCCTAACATTTCCTCTCCACTATTCCAAGCTTTGAGTACATGATTGCTCAACAATTTGTTTGGCTTCCTATGTTAAGTTTCTTTTCAGTCAGCAGGTTCCAAATGCCATCAGGATGCTAGCCAGGCTTTCCTGGATTGAAGACCCCCCCCAATATGTCCTGGAGCTCAGCTTCCCCAGAGACACACCTTATTAGGGAAAGAGAGAGGCTGACTAGGAGTATGGACCAACCAGTCAATGCCCATGTTCAGCGAAGAAGCAATTACAGAAGCCAGACATTCTACCTTCTGCAACCCACAATGACCCTGGGTCCATGCTGCCAGAGGAATAGAGAATGGGAAAGCTATCAGGGGAGGGGGTGGGATATGGAGCTTGGGTGGTGGGAATTGTGGAGTTGTACCCCTCCTACCCTATGGTTTTGTTAATTAATCCTTTCTTAAATAATAATAAAAAAAAGAACAATGTGCCCACCTTATCTGACCCATCTTGGACAGAGCTAGAAGGAATTATGTTAAGTGAGCTAAGTCAGAAAGATAAAGATGAGTATGGGATGTCCCCACTCATCAACAGAAGTTGAGACAGAAGAACAGAAAGGGAAACTAAAAGCAGGATCTGATTAAATCGAGAGCAGGGCACCAGTGTAAAAACACTTGGTGAAGGGGAGGATCGCCATTGGGCTTCCAGGCACGGTGGAGAGTGGGGAGCGGGGGTGGGTGGTGGGGATGGGACACAGTCTTTTGGTGGTGGGAGTGGTGTTTATGTATAATCCTATTAAAGTGTAAACATTATATAAACCACTATTTAATTAATATGAGAGGCAAAAAACTGATGATATGTCTAGAACTTCTTAAAACACAGACTGAGTGTTTTTAATACATAGGCTGTCTCTGATATGTCCTCTCCCAAAAGCCTAGACTAGGGAGAACAGAGGCAACTGACAGCACAGCTACATACAAGATGCTGGGTACTATCCCCCAAACCCTATCAAAGGGACTTTCCAAAGTTAACCCTATCACCAAATAATGTGATGATAACAATAACTATCCATTGTCTTCTTGAACCCTAAGACAACAGAAACCTCACATTTCCACTATAGATCCTATATTTCCCCCAGTCCTGGAACCTTAGGGTGAGGTCCACTTTTCAGCATGCTGCTCTCAATTCAAATCAAATAATATTGCATCCGCGGATCGAGACCTAATCAACACAACGAGTGCCACCCCAGCATGCTTCACTTCAGACTGTGAACAGAGACTTTAGGTGTGGAATGACAACCCTTCAGCTTCATCACTCGGGTGAGACCTTTCCTTTCATAGTATTCTCTAATTCCATTCCAGGTGTTCCACTCCCCAATAAAGTCCCCAAACCTAGATATAGTCCAGGTCCCCTGAGATAGAGCATAGGTTCACCTGTGCCCATAAACTAGGGGAAAAATATAAACCTGAAAGCAGAAGTACACAAGAGCATGCAGGGAATCCCCCCAACACTTCATCAGCACTATTACAGTCTTTAGTTCCATGGTCGTTCAACAATTTGTTTGGCTTTGTTTGTTAACTCTCTTTTCAGCCACCAGGTTCCGGATGCTGACCAGACTTCTCTGGACAGATGACCCCATCAGTGTGTACTGGAGTGCCACTTCCTCAGAGCCCATCCTACTAGGGAAAGAGAGAGGCAGACTGGGTAAGTATGGATCGACCAGTCAATGCTTATGTTCAGCGGGGAAGCAATTACAGAAGCCAGACCTTTCACCCTCTGCAACCCACAAAGACCCTGGATCCATACTCCCAGAGAGATAGAGAATGGGAAGGCTATCAGGGGAGGGGGTGGGATGTGGAGATCTGGTTATGGGAATTGTGTGGAATTTTACCCCTCTCATTCTATGGTTTTGTTAATGTGTCCTTTCTTAAATAAATTTTAAAAAATGATGGTGATGAATTGTCATTAGCTTCCATCCCAGGCTTACATCACTGATTGATTAAATTTGTTTAGCTCACCATATTTAAAAGGTTATACACTCTTTCAGACTTGCCTGGAATTGGCACCACAAACACTTGTTTTATCAAATAATCAGTGAATCAATGCTTTCTCTGCACATATTCTGCTGCTTGCACAGTTATCCTGTTTTTGTCCATGTGCATCTGAAAATGGAAAGCTTGGCAATTCACATGACTTTGGGTCACTGGCATTTGTTGGATGCTACTTCTTTAAATTAAAATGAAGTCTGAACAAACTGATTTAATTTCTTGCTTATATAATTAGGAATATTTTCCAGAGCCTTTCAACTCCTGTCTTTGTCACTGCTTCAAATTGGCTGAAGTCAAGTGTAACTGCTTTCCAAATGTTAGCTATAAGCTGATAAGCAGCTTCAACTATCATTCAAGTAAAATAATATAATTAGAACATTATGCACAGATGGTTAAAACAGTATCCTTAGAACTGCTTTTGGTGAACATAAGCTAGTAAAGTTACCAAGATTATTGTTATGTAAACACAAAGCTTATGAGCATACTAAGTTATTTTCTGTCTCTGAAACAGTGGTAAAACTCAGAGTGGTAAGAATTTCCTAGAGGAAATTACTTATCTATAGATTACCTTCTTTAAATCCCCCCCATTCTTTCATGATATCAACCTAAATTTTCTATCTTGAGATGGTTAGTATGTAGCTTTTGTGACTATTATGGAGAAATGCTAATAAAACCATCTTATTTGTTACATTTCTCAGGAGAACCATTCTGACAGATTCAGAACTTGAGTTGTAAATACTTTCCCATGAAGATAAAGAGAACCTCTTCATCTTTCTAGCTGCCTTTAAGATAATCAGTCCTATGCTGAATCATTTATAAAGGGCATGCAGAAATATTAGATCAAATGTTTTTTTTTTTTGTAAAGTAGAATAATTTATGTGTATACCTAAAGATTTATTTTAATGTATTTCAAAAACTAGTGTGTTGAATAAAAATATTTTTAAAAATTTATGTAGATGTTATTTACTTATTAATATTTTTTAATTGATGGGTTTTATAGTCAACAATATATATACCCCTTTCCCATATTAGGGAGCTACTCTTTTCCTTGATCCAGCTTTCTGGTCCTTTTTCTAGCATAACATCATCTTCCCAGATAATAACTTGGATCCACATGCATATAAGATTTCAGGCTCAGAGGAAAAAAGAAAAAGAAGAAGAAGAAGAAGAAGAAGAAGAAGAAGAAGAAGAAGAAGAAGAAGAAGAAGAAGAAGAAGAGGAGGAGGAGGAGGAGGAGGAGGAGGAGGAGGAGGAGGAGAAGAAGAAGAAGAAGAAGAAGAATGAGAAGAAGAAGAAGAAGAAGAAGAAGAATGAGAAGAAGAGGAGGGAGAAGAAGAAGAAGAAGAAGAAGAAGAAGAAGAAGAAGAAGAAGAAGAAGAAGAAGAAGAAGAAGAAGAAGAAGAAGAAGAAGAGGAAGAAGAAGAAGAATGAGAAGAAGAAGAAACTAGTATAGCCACAGGCCCTTTGGAATATAACTAAAATATGCCTAGTAGCTATCTACAAAATGGAAGACGCCCCAAATCTTACTTATTTTTCTTAAGTTATGATGCCATGTTCTATGCTTCATAATAATTTATGCCACACTCAATTTCAGTTTCTGATCTATTATCAATTACTGTTTCTTCTTTTTCATTAAAATAGATAGGAAGAAATATTAATGATTTGCCATATATATATTACCATAGTACTCAGTAAAGTTTATGACTGAGGTTAATATATATATGTATATATATATATATTTCACATAACCAAATCATTTTTACATGATGTATCTGTAATTTGAGTGCAGAGTGGCTATGAAAATACTTTTTAACACATTATAAAGAACTAGACTTGCCAAGAAAATGAGTATGTACTTGGAATATTCCAGCTGCTGATTTTCATCAATTGAAATAAATTATATTAAAGAATATAATATCTCCTAAACCAATCTACTTTATTCTTGAGCAAGCCCAACCAGAATTTAAAAAGCATATGGTATAATATTATTTTGAAGTAATAAATAATTTTTAACTCCGTGCTCATTGTGTTTAGTTACAAGGGCTATTCCATAACTAACTTACTATGGAATATTAATCACATGCACATTTAAAAGTGTATGGGGGGACTGGGTAGTGGTGCACCTGATAGATTGCACATGGTCCCATGCACAAGAATCTGGGTTCAAGTCCCTGCTCCCCAGTTTCAGGGAGGAAGCTTCACAAGCAGTGAAGTAGTATGGCATAGGCCTCTCTTTCTTTCTCTCCCTCTCAACCACCCCTTATTCTCAATTTATTTCTATTCCTACTAGAGGGAGAGAGTAAGGGAGAGAGAGAGAGAGGAGAGAGAGAGAGAGAGAGAGAGAGAGAGAGAGAGGTGGGACTAAAGTATCAAGAGGAGAGGAAGAATATATATAGAAGTTTTGTCATAATTTTAGGTCAGTTGGTATAAAGTCTGAGCACAGTATCTACGTTTCAGAAAGGCTAATCATCAGGGTCTAAGAAAAGTACTGTTATCCATGCATATGAAAGCCCTTATTGCTTACCTAGAATTCAATAGAGAATAATGAGCTGTGGTCTGTAGTATACATATGCATACAACTTTATTTTCTCAGAAAAGCACAATCTATCATACGTTTTAGGGTCATATGGTTCCCACCGTACTCCTTATGCATATATCTCTTGCCATGTGAATTCATTTATTTGGTTGAGAAAATGGGGATTGGCCTTCTGAGAATCTCTTTTTACCTTTTGACTTCACTCAAATCCCATTCTTTGTGATTTTACATCACAAATAGTGTAAATATACTTGTGTTTGTATTGTGCTAAATTAATAAAGATCTACTTTATTTTGTACTGCAATATGAGCGCAAACAGATAAGAGGGGTGGGGTAGATAGCATAATGGTTATGCAAACAGACTCTCAAGCCTGAGGCTCCAAGGTCCCAGGTTTAATCCCCTGTACCACCATAAGCCAGAGCTGAGCAGTGCTTTGGTAGAAGAAAAAAAGGAAGGAAGGAAGGAAGGAAGGAAGGAAGGAAGGAAGGAAGGAAGGAAGGTATGAAGAGGAAAAATGAAAACATAATATGTCCTGGAGCCCTGCTTCCCCAGAGCTCTGCCCCACAAGGGAAAAAGAGAGACAGGCCGGGAGTATGGATCAACCTGTCAACACCCATGTTCAGCGGGGAAGCAATTACAGAAGCCAGACCTTCCACCTTCTGCACCCCATAATGGCCTTGGTTCCATATTCCCAGAAGATTAAAGAATAGGAAAGCTATCAGGGGAGGAGATAGGATACAAAGTTCTGGTGGTGGAAATCGTACCCCATTTTATTATTTATTTATTTAAGAAAGGAGACATTAACAAAACCATAGAATAAGAGGGGTACAATTCTGCACAATTCCCATAACTCGATCTCCACATCCCAGCCTTACCATTCTCTATCTCTAGGAGTATGGATCCAGGGTCATTGTGGGTTGCAGAGGGTGGAAGGTCTGGCTTCTGTAATTGCTTCCCCGCTTCTTCTTCTTCTAGTGTTTGCCCTTCTTCCGTAGCCAGTCAACAGCGTCAGGTTGAGCCTGATGTAAAGTTTTGAGACCTCCTTTGAATCTGGAGAGGTGGAAGTCGTTGACTATGTGGGTCATAGTCTGTCTGTAGCTGCAGGGGCAGTTTGGGTCATCTCTGGCTCCCCAGCGATGGAACATAGCGGTGCACCGGCCATGGCCTGTTCGATAGCAATTGAGGAGGGCCCAATCATAACATGCTAGGTCAAAGCCGGGTTGACGCTTGCAGGGGGCTGTGATAAGGTGTTTGTTCTTTACCTCAGCTGACTGCCAACTCTGTTTCCAAGAGACTGGAACAGAGAAGTTCAGTGTAGGCGTAGGGGACCAAATTGGGTGGCGAGATGTCAAGCATTGGACAGGGTGGGCGAAGATATCCGCATATATTGGCAGGTCCAGTCGGGCATAGACGTGGGAAATGAACTTAGATGATGCCGCATCCCGAGGAATATCTGGCGGGGCGAAGTTGCTAAGAACAGGCAGCCATGGAACCGGGGTGGAACGGATGGTTCCAGAAATTATCCTCATGGAGGAATATAATTTGGAATCGACCAAGTGGACATGGGGGCTACGGAACCATACTGGGGCACAGTATTCTGCAGTGGAATAGCATAATGCCAGAGATAATGATCGTAGTGTGAAAGCGCTCACGCCCCATGAGGAGCTGGCCAGTCTTGCAATGATGTTATTCCTTGCACCCACCTTTGCTGCAGTTTTTATGAGATGTTCCTGAAATGACAGGGTGCGATTGAGAGTAACACCAAGATAGACTGGCTGGGCTTCATGCCGGATTCTCATATGGCCAAGCTGCACATTAAGCTCACGCGAGGCTGAGACATGGTGTAGATGGAAAACAGATGATACCATTTTTGCAGTGCTAGGGATTAGTCGCCATTTTTTACAGTAATCAGATATCAGAGACATGTCTTTCGTGAGTGTTTCCTCGAGGATGTCGAACTTTGATGCCTGAGTTGCACAGCAGATGTCATCGGCGTAGATGAACTTCCTTGAAGAAGTTTCTGGGAGGTCATTGATGTAAATATTAAATAGCGTAGGAGCCAGAACAGATCCCTGGGGGAGGCCACTTGAGACAAGTCTCCATCTGCTAGACTTGTCACCCAGATGCACCTGGAATCTTCTGTTTTGGAGAAGAAATGATATAGTGTTGGCCACCCATGGAGGCAGGCATCTTGAGATCTTGTCTAGGAGACCACGGTGCCAGACCATGTCATAGGCTGCTGTGAGATCAACAAAGACAGCACCCATCTTTAAATTCTTCTGGAATCTATTTTCAATGTAAGTTGAGAGGGCCAGGACTTGTTCGCAGGTAGATCTTCCTGGGCGGAAACCAGCTTTGGTGGGTGATAGGAATTTCTCTGTAAGATGTGAAATACGTGACAGAAGCAGCCTCTCAAGGAGTTTGTAACACATGGAGAGGAGAGAAATTGGTCTATAGCTGGCAGCCAGTGTTGGGTCTTTCTTTGGTCTCAGAACCGCTATAATCTTCGCATGTCGCCAAACTTTGGGCATAGACTCAGATTCCAAGATGTGGGACAGGAATGAAGCAAGCCACTTCTTAGCCACGGGACCCAGGTTAAGAATGAGTTCTGGGGTGATGTTATCATAGCCAGCAGCTGTTCCCGGTTTAACCCTCTTCAAAGCATCTTCCAGTTCAGACAGTGTAAAGGGAGAGAATTTTGGAGATGGACAAGATAACCGGAAGTGGGAAGACCACTCATGGGAAATTTCTCTTTTCCAGACTGGGTCGATCTTAGCATATCCAACTTGAGTTAGGTGACTGGCCACTGAGTTTGGAGATACGGGAGGATGGGAGATGGGAGGGGATTGGCTACTGGCACCCAGACTATGAAGAAGCTTCCAGGCCTTCCTACTTGAGTGGGTGAAGTTCAGACTTTCCGTGAGTTGTTGCCAGCGTGCTTGGCATGCTGCATCCAGGGAGGCAATGAGATGGTCAGCCACATCTGGGTCGCCCGACTCATCATTCTGCTTTAGTAGTTGCTCGCATTCAGCATCAAGACAAGGCGTATAGTTAGCACGTCTCCCACGAGGAACGGCTTGGGAAGCTGCTTTGAAGATGGCTTGGCGGAAGCACCTGTAGGAATCTTCAGAGGGGATAGAGTTAATTGGAATTGCAGGAATAGATTTGTTGGTAAGATCACTGAACAGACGCCAGTTTGCTTTCCGAAAGTTCCATCTTAGTTTCTCCGAGCACAGAATCAGTGGGAGCTGGAGACCAATGTGGATGATAGCTGGGCGGTGATGACTGTGCGGGAAGATCTTGAGAACTTGTCTCCTAGCGGGAAAGGCTTGGCCGTTGACTGTGCTAATCCAGCACAGGTCGGGTGACAAGTCTTTATTCCATCTAGCACTGTGAAAAGAGCCTGGCTGTTTGGGATCGTATAGTAGGGAGAGATCATTCGCTGAAGCCCAGTCGGCTAAGATAGAGCCATCAGCATGAGTGGAGGAATATCTCCAGTCTTGGTGATGACTACTAAAGTCTCCAACATAAACGGCTGGGTGTTTCGGGCTAGGCAGGACCTCTTTAACCTATGAGGCAATGGGAGGCTTATATACATTGACGAGCTGAATAGTTCCAATAGTAATGGAGTCATAGAAGGTCGAAAAGGCCGTATGGTAAACGTCCTCAAGACATGATTTGGCGTAGATGGCTCGGTCGTGTTTAGGATGGAGATTATAGCATATTAAATCGAATCCACTGATGGTGAATCGAGCAGCTTCATCGACTGCTATATGTGTTTCTTGTAGGCAGATAACATCTGCCTGATGCTGTATCACCAATTGACCAATAAGAACGCATTTTGCAAAGGACAGTCCCTCAACATTAAGTTGGAGGACTCGAAGAGCAGGACCAACAGCTTGAAAGCTGTCAGGAGCTGCTTATTGCTGGCTTTGAAAGTGACTGGGATCCATGTGGATTCATTCAGCTAGGAAGGATCATCAGTTTCCCCAATGAATGGGTACTCACGAGATGCACCACAGGAAGTTCGATCCAATGCTTCCCCGCTGAACATGGGCGTTGACTGGTCGATCCATACTCCCAGTCTGCCTCTCTCTTTCCTTAGTAGGGTGGGGCTCTGACTAAGTGGAGCTCCAGTACACATTGATGAGGTCGTCTGTCCAGGGAAGTCTGGTCAACATCCGGAACCTGGTGGCTGAAAAAAGAGTTAACATACAAAGCCAAACAAATCTTTGAACAAACATGGACCTAAAGACTTTAATAGTGCAGATGAAGTGTTGGGGGTATTCCCTGCATGCTCTTGTGTACTTCTGCTTTCAGGTTTATATTTTTCCTTTAGTTTATGGGCGCAAGTGAACCTATGCTCACCCGAATGATGAAGCTGAAGGGTTGTCATTCCACACCTAAAGTCTCTGTTCACAGTCTGAAATGAAGCATGCTGTGGTGGCACTCATTGTGTTGATTAGGTAGCGATCAGCGGATGCAATATATTTGATTTGAATTGAGAGCAGCATGCTGAAAAGTGGGCCTCACCCTAAGGTTCCAGGACTGGGGGAAATATAGGCTCTATAGTGGAAATGTGAAGTTCCTGTTGTCTTAGGGTTCAAGGAGACAATGGATAGTTATTGTTATCATCACATTATTTGGTGATAGGGTTAACTTTGGAAAGTCCCTTTGATAGGGTTTGGGGGATAGTACCCAGCATCTTGTATGTAGCTGTGCTGTCAGTTGCCTCTGTTCTCCCTAGTCTAGGCTTTTGGGAGAGGACATATCAGAGACAGCCTATGTATTAAAAACACTCAGTCTGTGTTTTAAGAAGTTCTAGACATATCATCAGTTTTTTGCCTCTCATATTAATTAAATAGTGGTTTATATAATGTTTACACTTTAATAGGATTATACATAAACACCACTCCCACCACCAAAAGACTGTGTCCCATCCCCACCACCCACCCCCGCTCCCCACTCTCCACCGTGCCTGGAAGCCCAATGGCGATCCTCCCCTTCACCAAGTGTTTTTACACTGGTGCCCTGCTCTCGATTTAATCAGATCCTGCTTTTAGTTTCCCTTTCTGTTCTTCTGTCTCAACTTCTGTTGATGAGTGGGGACATCCCATACTCATCTTTATCTTTCTGATTTAGCTCACTTAACATAATTCCTTCTAGCTCTGTCCAAGATGGGTCAGATAAGGTGGGCTCATTGTTCTTAATAGCTGCATAGTATTCCATTGTGTATATGTACCACAGCTTTCTCAGCCACTCATCTGCTGTTGGGCACCTGGGTTCCTTCCTATGGTCTTGTCAGTGTTTCCATTTTGTAAATTAAAATAAAAAATAAATAAATAACACAAACAGATAAGAGGAAGAGGACATGAGCATATTTGAGAATAACATTAAATTTTTGCCACTAAAGTGAACAAAGTTTATGTCAATATACACCCTGCTTCCCAATTTAGTATTTCTGTAAACACTGATTCCAGTGTGTTTACTTCAAATATTAGTAAATTCAAACAACTATATTGATAGATGTAGTCACCAAACTCTGTTTCAAGGATACTTATATTGTTTGTCAGAATTTGGAAAGTGATTGAGAAAGACATCTCAAATGATGATACGCATACCATTGCTACATAAGCAATAATTTTGTTGCAGTCACTTATTTTATTATTTGTACTTTTTCTCTATGTGTGTAATATTATCTATAATAATGATTTTTTAAAAATTGTCATTAACAAGTTGTCAAAACTTGAGTTTAATTTTAGAAGTTTCCTTTTTTGGTCATCAATTTTCCTACGCAGGTAAAGATTAATAATTTACAGTTAAATATACAAAGCAGAGTCGATGATTCAGACAAATACATTCAATAAATTTAGTTAATGCAATTGAAATTTATTTTGCCATTCTATGACATTCTCCTACGTCGCTTAATATCATTTCTGAACCAACTTTGAGGTCATCCTTTTATTATTTTTCCCCTTAAATTGCAGCCTTTGTCAAAACTCTATCCTATATGGGTTCCTTTTATTCATCTTTCATGATTCCATCAGCTTCAGATTTGTGCTATTGTACACATACTGGTGATTCTACCAAATCTTTGTGCTACTCACTTATGTCCTGGGGCTTGACAATGAATGTTCAGCTCTCTTCTAACACTGTTACATGGTTACACCTAGTAGGTATCCACAGCTCAATGTTTAAAACTTGAATTTGTGCTTTGCTTCTCTAAACTTCTCTTAACAATATTCCCCATTTCTTTAAAATTAGATAAAAAGGGTGAGCTATCTTTCTTTTCAAGTAAAATGGTTGGAAAAAAAAAAAAGACTGTTTAAGCACATAACATGGTCGTACATCATTCTTAGAAAATGTTTTTTCTTATGTCTGTATTATTTTTTTATTAAAATATTTGAGCATGTATTTTCATTGAATTGTCTAGACAGTGGTATTGGCATGTCATGACACCATTTTATTTAGGTATCTTTAACTTTACTTAACATGATTGATTTTTATCCTTTACATAAATTTCTCATATGTGAACTTATTTCTATCCTTACTGCATGCATCAATGAAACAGAATAATGAGCTTCAACTATTTCTGCTTTCAACTTTATTTTTCTTTTGGGAGCTAAAAGATATTATGTATCGATGGTCAGGAACATAGTAACACACACACACACACACACACACACACACACACACACACACACACACACAATCCTTCAGTGATATACTAATATAACACTTCTAATTTATTTAATGCCATAGACAGGCCTGTGCAATGTTTTTGCCTTCTTAATATTTAAGCTGCATCTAAAACTCTCATCTGAAATTGTATATTTAAAAATATTAGTGTCTCATTTCTTATACTGCTCCATATTTTATTTTGTGTGATAACTTTGCATACAGTAATTAGTTCATGAAAACACTCCTATCTTGCCCTCTTCTGTTCTGTTATTCTTTATCATTACATATTAGTCTTCAGGGAAGAGTTTCTTTGCCATCTTTCATATTTCAGGTAAGATCAGTGGTGGGTATTATACTTAGAGCACTGGTAGTGATTTGCTATACAACAAGAGAAAATGAAGACTTCTCTTCCTTCAGTTTTCCAAATTTGATGCTGATTTTTTTATAATAAAACTCAGAAATAATTTTATGTTACCAAGCAAATGAAATTTTGTACATGTCAGTATTCGGCTGGATTGAAAAAAGTTTATAAAATATAAAATGAAGATGTTATTTTCTCTGTATCATCTTAAAATGACTAACGTAGAACTGAAACTGATACATAGAATAACTTACCAACTAAGAGAAAAAATGTGGAGAATAAAGAGATTTATACAGAAGTCCTTCAGGTGTACTGTGTCTTGGCAGAAACAACCAGGTTTCTGGGGGCCAGGTGGAGGTACACCTGGTTAAATACTCACATTACACTTCCCAATGACCCAGGTCAAGCCCCTGATCCCCACCTGTATGGGGGAAGAGTCAAGAATAATGAAGTAGGGCTGCATCTCTCTCTCTCTCTCCCCTTCTTCCCTCTCAATTTTTGGATAACTCTATCAAAGGAATAAATAATGATAGTGAAAAATTAAATATAAACTTTAATAATTCTTGTATTAAACTGTGAACTTATGCAATGTCTCGGAGTATGTACATAGAAAATTTGACCAAATAATTCTCTTTTTTAATTTTTTTAAAATTTTTTTATATTTATTTTATTTATTTTTTCCCTTTTGTTGCCCTTGTTGTTTTATTGTTGTAGTTATTATTATTGTTGTTGTTGTTGGATAGGACAGAGAGAAATGGAGAGAGGGAGGGGAAGACAGAGAGGGGGAGAGAAAGATAGACACCTGCAGACCTGCTTCACCGCCTATGAAGCGACTCCCCTGCAGGTGGGGAGCCGGGGTTCGAACTGGGATCCTTGTGCCGGTCCTTGTGCTTTGCGCCACCTGCGCTTAACCCGCTGCGCTACAGCCTGACTCCTCTTTTTTAATTTTTATTTATAAAAAGGAAACACTGAAAAAACACACAGGATAAGAAGGGTACAATTCCATGCAATTCCCACTACCAGAACTCTGTAATCATCCCTTCCCCTAATAGCTTTCCTATTCTTTATCCCTTTGGGAGTATGGACCCAGGGCCATTATGGGATGCAGATGGTGGAGGGTCTGGTTTCTATAATTTATTCCCCACTGAACATGGCATTGGCAGGTGACCTATTCCAGCCTGAATTTCTCCTTTCCTAGTGAGGTGGGGTTCTGGGGAAGCTCTGGGGGCTCTCTGTCGTCATCTCTCCACACAGGAACAAAAACTGGGCTCCTATTTCCCCCTTTTCTTTTATTGCATATGCATTGACCGAGTCAAGGCTGCCAGACAAATGTTTAACCCCACTAGTAATGTCCAACAGACTTCACCTTAGTACTCAAGTCATGCTGATTAGACATATTCAAGTGAAGTGACAGTGTAAATGACTTCCTATGGAACTTCAAGATGTGCCCCCTAGGCCCCTCTTCCAATCAGATTGCTTTCAGGAGCCACTGCCATATAGAAATTTTAGAACTGCATCTACAAATATTTTAAGTGTTTATTTCAGTTTACAGCATTTATGTATCCTCAAAATTGAAATACATTTATGTATCCTCAAAATTGAATAACATATACAAGCTAATTTTGTTTTTTTTACAATAAGAACATAGAAGAAAAGATAATTCTGTGTCTTGAGCTTCTTCTTCAAGTCATTGTTTTCTTCCGTGAAGAGACAATGCCATTAATAATGATCAATAACAACAGGACTCACTGGTGGGGTCATCTGCCCAGGGAGGTCTGTCTGGTTGGCATCATGGTTGGTATCATGGTAGCATCTGGAAGCTGGTGGCTAAAAAAAAGAGTTAACATATAAAGCTAAACAAATTGTTGACTAATCATGAACCTAAAGGCTGGAATATTGCAGATGAAGATTTGAAGTCTCTGTTTTGGAGATAGCTAGCAGGCCTATTTTAGTTATATTCTAAAGAGCCCATGACTATACTAGATTTTCCTATACTAGTTTGTTCATTTGTTTTCTGAGCCTTATATCTGATATGCAGGTGGATCCAAGTTATTGTCTGGGGAGATGATGTCACATCTGGAAAAAAGGCTAGAAAGCTGGATGAAGGAATAGAGTACCTCCCAAGTATGGTAAAGGTGTATAATATTGTTGTTGTAGACGCCATCAATTTGATCTGGAGCCCATATTCAGCTTAGGAGCCTATGTAACCTTTGCAGCCCTATAGCTCTGAGATCACATTCAGTAGTCATGAATAGAAACTACTTCAATTTCAGGATCCATCTTCCTCAGGTGGTAGAAAGAGTATGTTTTCCAGCCTCCCTTCAGAGGATGGAACATTCTCTATCATCATTGGTCCACATTGAGTGCGAGGTCCTATAGGGGCCTACAAAGAAGTCTTTTGTGTTGTTACTGATGGAGATGACCAGCGACAGTGGAGAGAGGGATTTGTTCTTGGACTAGGCCCATCATGTCTGTGCGGGAACCTCACTCCCTGACTAGGGCCCCAGATGATGGGGTGGATGGACAGTCTCTTGGCCTTATTCAGTTTTTGTAGTTCTTACTTTGACAAGGTTAGCTTTGGAGTGACTGAGGGAAGTGCAATGGTAAATAGGTGAGGAGGGTATCTAGGTCTAAGTAGAAACTATTTCATTAGGAACTTTATGGTGTCTTCTCAGGTCTTTCTACTTGCTTGCTTCATTTATTGACTTACTGCAGACTGTTGTGAACATTTGCTTTCAGGTATATATTTTGTCCTAATTTATGGATACATGTGTACCTATGCCCTATCTCTTGAGATCTGGTCTATATCTAGAATTGTTGGCTTTGTTAGGAAGTGGACCACCCAAAATGGAATTAGATAATCCTATGAGAAAGGAAAAGTCTCACCTGAATAATTAGGCTGAAGGGTTGACATTCTTTTCCTGACATATCTGGACACAGTCCGAAGTGAAGCATGCTGAGGTGATATATAGTGTATTGATTAGGCTGGGATTAGCAGATGCAAAATCATTTGGTATTCATTGAAAGAAGCATGCAGTAAAGTGAGTACTACCCTAGAGGTTCCAGGACTGGAGTTGATATGGGCTTTATAGAGGGAGCAGGAGGTTCCTAGTAGATTTAAGAAGATAATAGATAGTTATTGCTATACGAAATTATTTGGCAAGTGGGTTAACTTTGAAAATCTCATTGTTAGGATTTGCTATATCATACATGACATCACCATAATTTATGTCCTTTGACATTATTTAAATACCGCTGTATCTTATAAAGTAATGACATTGGTTGCTTCTTTTCTCCCTGGTCTAAACTTTTAGAAAAGTCAGCATTTCAAAAAACAAGTCATTATTAGAAATATATTAACAATTTGAGTCCACCGTTAAAATTCAGTCTGGTTACGTGTTTGAAGTCTTAAGTATTTAGATTAAAGGAACATATACTCAGCCTGTACATTAAAATGTTTGAGACATTCAATCAGTTTTTCCCCTCTCATGCTAATTAAATAGTGATTTATGAGACTACAAGTTAATAGGAGTATATATAAACACCCTTCCCACCACCAAAGGACTGTGTCCAACCCTCCCCACCCCAGTGAAGCTGAACATCTACTCTCATCCTCCACCCAGAGATTTTTTTATCCTTGTTTTGTATAAGTTAGATAAGCTATGTGCAATTGTCCAATTTCATTGTATTGTATATTAAGACGATTACTATTACAACCCTGTTTCCTTTTTCATATTTTTTTCATTCTGCCAGCATGTGCATTTTTCCTTTTTCATTTAAGTACCTAGATACCAAGAAAGAAGGAAAAATATTAAATTAACATGCAGCTACAGAATTTGCCTACTTCTAAATTCGCTTTCTGTACATTATAGTCGTTATAAATATAACTTTAAATCTGTTGCCATAATGAAGTTTGCATTGCCATTTTTAGCTCTCCACATTACAGTCTGATAAATTTCTATTTCTATATAATGGCGGAGTTTCATCTCCTATAAGCAGGTGTAGTGAAGCCTCCAGGACAATGGCATTATTTATTATGGTGTGCTATCCAAGTGCACCGAACCTGTCTGGATCATAGGTTTGCAATAATGCAATGAAAATGATTTGAATGGGTCACAGGTCTAATGTGTTAAGCACATAAACAAAGAGTGCCCTGGGAGACTGTTAATCCATGCTCATTAATTTTTGAATTCACATTCTGCAAGTTCATCCAAAAATTTATGAAGCACATCCGAGTTTGGCTTCAACAGCAATGGAGATATACTGAAACATATGGCTGGGGGGTAAATGGCGTCATTGGCAGCACTCCTGTGGAGAGCCAGGTGAAGAGAAACATTTCACAATCTCCACTATGGCCATGGGAGTTACAGCTCACAGAAGAGGTAAGTGTTTTCAGTGACTCTGAAACTGTGAAGTCCAAGTAGACTTATTGCCAGTTACTTTCAGTTCTACACAGAGACAATTATTGTCGTAATTGAATAAATTCTGTTTCTGCAGTTCATATGCATACTTGATCATTTAATGACACATCTCTGTCTATATCTAGATCTATCTTAGGACTTTGGCAGTTGATTTCTTCTTTTAGAGATACTCCTCAGAGTCATCTGATACTTCTTTTGACCACTTCATTCAGGTATCTGTTCAAATGTCTTCCTTCCCTGCCCCAGTGAATTCTCTTAATCTCTTGTCTGAAGTACCATGCTCAAGTGCTCCCTCATATTTAAACCTGCTTTCTTTTGATTCAATGCATTATCTTGTATTATCACACTGACATTCTGTGTTATACTGCACTAGTTTATTATTTCTCTTGAGGATGTAAAGTAAAATAACCCCTCTTTTTGTATCATCAATTACAGTGATGTATCTGACATTCTAAAGACATTTGCTAAATATTTACTGGGTGATAAGAGATTTGATTCATCTTGGATTTTATATTGTCATGACCATGGTAAAAGTCTAACTAAAGAGATAAATTATTTCTACAAACTATCCTTAAGTAAGGATTAGGATCATCAAAACATTACATTTTTTAAAGATTTTTTTCTTAAAAAAAACTGATTATATTTTTTTGAGTTTGTTTCTTGCCAAGATATTCTATAGGGTGTTTCTCATTGCTATTGAAAAGTCTACCTTTGTTAATTACAGTTGATTCATAGATATATGTCTAATGTTATAAATCTCATAAAACATTTTCTTTATACTACTTGTTCTGCAGTTTTCTGGGGTATAATCAGTGCTGATTCCTATATTTAATTATGTTTGGTTATTGGTATTTTTAGTTTCTCACACACTATATTTTCACAAGTCATTTCTGTCATTCTCTTAATCCCCACTACTAGGTGAGAAGTATGGCAGAGTTGCAAAACTGTCTTTGAAACCCCTCAATTCTTTTCACATATTCTCTACTGAGGTGCACATATTCTCTACTGAGGTGCATAATAGATACATAACTTTCTAATCCAGAAGCTCTGACCAAATTATCATGATTAGATTGCTCAGAAGAATATAGCAACAGTTTTTTTTTTCAAAAGAAGCAAGGCAGTTGTTTTATTACAGAAAATAAACCCTATTCAAATGTACTCATTTCCCAAACATATTTTTACACTTTTCTTAGCAACAGTTTCTTTCTTCTTCTTCTTCATCATCATCATCATCATCATCATCATCATCATCTCTAATGTGGTACTAGGGGATGAAAGAAGAATCTTGTATATACCTGAGACCTTGATCACTTTACTTCTCACCTCTGACTCCCCTGTTTAAATCCAGTTTTTGTGTAATTTTATAGAAGCCAATTTAAAGGCTGGGGCATAGCATGATTCTTATGCAGATGGTTTTCATGCTTGAGTCTTTGAGATACCAGATTCAATCCCCAGCACCACCATAGGTGAGAGTTGTTTCAGTTATTTGCTGCTGCATTCTATACACTTGAAAACAGTACAAGACAGCTCTTGGTTTACTGTAACCCAAGACTACTTACTTGGTGTTGCTAGCATCACAGCATCCATTTCACAAGTATCTGAGGGAAGATAAAACATCCAAGAAATCTAGCTTGCATTTCTAAGTAGTTTCACCTTAATCAGCATCTGATTCGAAGCTGCTTACATATTTTAGAAGAACAACCCACTATAAAATATCAGTCCTAGGGATTCCGACGGTAGCACAGGGGTTAAGCGCATGTGGAACGAAACACAATGACCAGCATAAGGATCTTGGTTCGAGGCCCCTGATCCCCATCTGTAGGGGAGTTGCTTCACAAGTGGTGAAACATGTCTGCAGGTGTCTATCTTTCTCTCCCCCTTTCTGCATTCCCCTCCTCTCTCCATTTCTCTCTGTCCTATCTGACAACAATAACAACAACAATAATAACCACACCAATAAAAAAGGGCAACAAAAGGGAAAATAAATAAAATATAAAAAAATTTAAAAAGAAACTATATTTTTAAAATATCAGTACTCTGTATTACTCCTCTAAATGTCAAATTGAGTCAGTTAGCAGCTAACTTGGTAGAGTATGCAATTTACCATAAGAGAGAAACTGTTCAAACTTCCTACTCCCACCTACAATGGGGATGGCTCAGGAGCTGTGGGGACAGAGTTGTACTATAGATGTCTTGCTTTCTTTCTTGCTCTCTCAGTCTCTATTTCTTACCCTCTATCAAAACATAAACATAAAATATTGGCATCTAGGAACAGTACAGTTGCATAGGAACTGAACCCTACATATAACTCTGGTGGGAAATATCAGACACACACACACACACACACACACACACACACACACATTATAACTTAAAAATAATTAACTTTCTTGACTATCAAGGAAGTGAATATAGGATACATGGAATTATGGTCAGTAGGGCTCACCATTTAAAAGTCTACCCCAAGGGGAGAAGCAAAGACAGTATTGTATGCACAAATGACAAGCTTTTCCTGGATTGTCTTATTTTGGAGGAAGGGGCATCCTCACTTTTATCTGGACTCTGAAAATCGTTCAAGATGATTGACCTAACAAGAAATAAATAGTGTGGTCTGGGAGGTGGTACAGTGGATAAAGCAGTGGACTCTCAATCATGAGATCTTAAGTTCAATCCCCAGCCGCACATGTACCAGAGTGAGGTCTGGCTCTTTCTCTCTCCTCCTATGTTTCTCTTTAATAAATAAATAGAATCTTTAAAAGAAAGAAAGAAATAATAAAGTAATATCATATTTTATTATATCTTAGTATAATTTTAAGTGGAAAATGGATGTATTATGCCCAAAATGCTTCAAGCAAATGTGTAAAGTTGGCACCGTTAGTGCTGCCTAACGGACTTATGCGCTACAAAAGGTGTTTAATGTGTAATCATCAAAGGAGTCACTCTTCTTACCTAATTTTTGTCTAATAAGTGCAGTGGTAAATAGAATAACATCCCTGAAGTTATCCAAGTCTTAATGTCATTATCCAATTGGCCTATCTCTTTTCATGGTGAAAAGTACAGATTTATTAAATTAAGGATCCAAACATAGGATTATGTATTTCATACAATCTTGGATTGTAATAGTTTAAATAACAATAATAACTATTATTATTATTAGCAGAGCACTGCTAGCTTTGGCTTATGGTGGTGCTGGGGATTAAACCTGGAATCTCAGGCACTCAAGCATGTAAGCTATCTGCATTAGCATTATGCTATGCCCCAGACCTAAAATTGGCTTCTATATAATCACATTGTGTACTTGTCTACATAAGGGCTGGAGTGAAGTAGGGGAGTCAGAGGAGAGAGTAGGGTGATGGAAATCAAGGTCTTGGTGACACAAGTGATGGTGTTGAAGGTGGAAGAAGCTGGTATCCTGTGAATGACAGGAAGAGGACGGGAAGTGGTTCCACCCAAGTCTCCAGGAGGAACCAACCATGCAGACACCTTAATTGATAGAAATTTAGTGAATATGTTTTTCAACTTCTGGTTTCTAGACAATGAAAAGAATGAACAAAACAAAAGGGGTAGGGGTGGAGCACAGAAGATAATCTCAGCATTCAGAGTGCAATCTTAAAGTGGCTAAGGGAGGCCCTCAGTTCAATCCCAGGCACAGCATGTGAGCACCATGAACAGCATCAAAGGGGACAGTATGGATGGTGGAATGGTACTTTGATATTTCTTCCCCTTCTCATTTTCTCTCTTCCCTCTCTCTTTATTTCCTAATAATTATATCAAATAAAATCAACAGCACTAGGAAGACCACTATATGGTCTCAAGCATGCACAAGACTCCTTTCATTCCCTAACACTGGATAAAAAACAAAGAATGAAACTCTTTTGATCATAATAATTTGATCAGAGGTGTAGTTATTTCTGAGTTAGAAATTAAACTAAGGAGTTCCAGGAAGATGGCGGACTGAGAAGCTGCTAGCAGCGTGAGCTCTGATCACATCTTCTGGAAACGGTAGGATTTTCTGCCTTAAGCAGGCCAGTCAATAAGGGGTCCTAGTGGTGACACCAAGGGGGTGACTATAACTTAATATGGGTTAAGAATTAGAGTAAAGGTGGCACAGACTAGCGGGCGGCTGCTCCAGACTTCCCAGGCGGCAGCAGGAAAGGCGGGTGAGCCGGGCACTGTCCTCCGCCAGGGAAGGCAGCTCCTCCGCCGGTTGCAGAGTGCTGCTGGGCAGCCGGCAGAGGACCCGGAGGGAGCACTATAGCTCAGGGGCTTTCTCTTGGGAGTCTCCAGGGACCACCGTGACCCTGAGGGCAGATCCAAAGACTTCTTAAGTATAGCTTTCATTGGATCAAAGGACTTGGAACTAGTTTTCATTTTCGAGAAATCCTTTAAAAAAGTCTGGAGGGGGGGGGTTTCCCGGAAAATGGCAGACTGAGAAGCTGCTAGCCACTGAGCTCCAAACACATACCCTGGAAACAATAGGATTTTCTGCCTTTAGCAGGCTAGCCAATAAGGTGTCATAGCGGTGACAAGGAGATGACTATAACTTAATTCGGGTTAAGAATTAGAGTAGGGGAAAAAATTCTTTTTTCTTCCTTTTAATTTTCAAGCATACCTCCTTCCCGCCCCACCCATAAACAGTCCCCGGGGACGAGCTCCTAGCAGGATACCCCACACCACCAAACAGCGTGCTTTTTTGAATTCACTGATACACATTTGGGAAGTTCCTTGCACTGCTCTTTAATTACAACTCTTTTTCTTATCTTCTCCCTTTTCTCTCTCTTGTCTCTCTCTCTCTCTTTTTTTTTAATCTTGTCATACACTTCTTCCTTCTTCTTTGCCTTTCTGAATCTGTGAATTATTGTGGGGAAGAAATCTGACTCAGAGTGGACTCTCTATGTGTGTATCTCTGCTCTAGTTCCCGTTCCCCTCTTGTTACCCCTAGAATATACAGTGGATAGTAGATTTTCATAACTGTCTATTCTTGCTATCCTCTCTTTCTTTTCTCTTTCTTCTCTGGGATTTGGTTACTATTTTTACATGGAAGGGAGAAATTGTTTGACTAACTGGTAACAATTAAATTACTTCAATACTCACTTCAGTTGCTACTGTAATTCCGGAGGTTGGTGAGTGCAGTTGTCATAAAGGTATTTAGTACAGTGTTACTTGTACTCAAGACACAACAACTGAGGAACAACAGAGCATAAAAAAAAGAAACACATAAATAAAAAAAATGGGTAGATCAAAAACAAATAAAACTGCTACTCCAATGAATGAAGATAAGAGCCCAGAAGAAACTACAAATCAGCCAGATGTAACCATAGATAAGAAAAGTATACAAGCAATAATAAACTTATTAATCACAGAAATGAAAACAACATTGGAGGAAAGGAATGGCAGTATTAGGGAAACAACAGTTGAGACCCCCAAGGAAAATACTGATTATCTTGAGGCAATTAAAGAACTGAAAGCTGAAATAGCTGTAATGAAGACAGAAGCTGAGGCAAGGGAAAGCAGACTAACAGAAGCAGAAAACAGAATTAGTCAGACAGAGGATGAGTTAGAGAAAACAAAGAAAGAGGTGAAAGAGCTTAAAAAGAGATTGAGAGACACTGAAAACAACAACAGAGACATATGGTATGATCTCAAAAGAAGTAACATTCGTATAATTGGCCTGCCAGAGGAAGAAAGAGAGGAATGGGGAACAAACATTCTAGAGGAAATAATACAAGAAAACTTCACAGACCTGAATAACAGAAAGGATATCAAGATTCAAGAGGCCCAGAGATTACCAAACAGAATCAACCCAGACCTGAAGACACCAAGACACATCATAGTCACAATGAGAAGAAGTAAGGATAAAGAAAGGATCCTAAAGGCTGCAAGAGAGAAACAAAAAGTCACATACAGGGGAAAACCCATAAGATTATCTGCCGACTTCTCCACTCAAACTCTAAAAGCCAGAAGAGAGTGGCAAGATATCTATTGAGCCCTGAATGAAAAAGGGTTTCAACCAAGGATAATATATCCTGCTAGACTTTCATTCAAACTAGATGGAGGGATCAAAACCTTCTTATATAATAAACAGTTAAAGGAGGCAAACTTCACCAAGCCGTCCCTGAAAGAGGTACTAAAAGACCTCTTATAAACAAGAACATCACTATGATACTTGCAATATATCAGAGCAAACAATTTTTTTAGAACAATGGCACTATAATACATTAAATCCATAATATCAATAAATGTCAATGGCTTAAACTCACCCATCAAAAGGCACAGGGTGGGGGGATGAATCAGAAAACATAACCCAACCATATGCTGCTTGCAAGAATCCCATCTGTCACAACAAGACAAACACACACTTAAAGTGAAAGGATGGAAAACCATTATACAGGCTAACGGACCACAAAAAAGGGCAGGAACAGCCATTCTCATCTCAGACACAATAGATTTTAAATTAAATAAAGTAATAAAAGATATGCAAGGACATTACATAATGATTAGAGGATCAATCAGCCAAGAAGACTTAACAATTATTAACATCTATGCACCCAATGAGGTACCATCTAAATACATTGAGCATCTACTGAAAGAATTTCAAAAATACATCAATAGCAATACAATAATAGTGGGAGACTTCAATACCCCACTCTCACACTTAGACAGATCAACAAAGCAGAGAACCAATAAAGATACAAGAGAATTGAATGAAGAGATCGACAGACTAGACCTCTTGGACATTTTCAGACTCCTCCACCCCAAAAAACTGGAATACACCTTCTTTTCAAATCCACATACACATACTCAAGGATAGACCACATGTTAGGCCACAAAGACAGCATCAATAAATTCAAGAGCATTGAAATCATCCCAAGTATCTTCTCAGACCACAGTGGAGTAAAACTAGCATTTGACAACAAACGGAAAATTATTAAAAGACACAGAATTTGGAAACTAAACAACATGCTCCTTAAGAACCACTGGGTCAGAGACTCACTCAAGCAGGAAATTGAAAGGTTCCTGGAAACTAATGAAAATGAAGACACAACCTATCAAAATATTTGGGACACAGCTAAAGCAGTACTGAGAGGGAAACTTATAGCCATACAATCACATATTAAACATCAAGAAGAAGCTCAATTGAACGACCTTACTGCACACCTCAAGGACTTACAGGAAGAGGAACAAAGAACCCTAAAGCAACCAGAATGACAGAAATCACTAATCTACCCATTTTTTATTTATGTGTTTCTTTCTTCTTTTTTTTATGCTCTGTTGTTCCTCAGTTGTTGTGTCTTGAGTACAAGTAACACTGTACTAAGTACCTTTATGACAATTGCACTCACCATCCTCCGGAATTACAGTAGCAACTGAAGTGAGTATTGAAGTAGTTTAATCGTTACCAGTTAGCCAAACAATTTCTCCCATCCGTGTAAAAATAGTAACCATATCCCAGAGAAGAAAGAGAAAAGAAAGAGAGGATAGCAAGAATAGACAGTTATGAAAATCTACTATCCACTGTATATTCTAGGGGTAACAAGAGGGGAAAGGGAACTAGAGCAGAGATACACACATAGAGAGTCCACTCTGAGTCAGATTTCTTCCCCAAAGTAATTCACAAATTCAGAAAGGCAAAGAAGAGGGAAGAAGTGTATGACAAGATTAAAAAAAAAGAGAGAGAGAGAGAGAGACAAGAGAGAGAAAAGGGAGAAGATAAGAAAAAGAGTTGTAATTAAAGAGCAGTGCAAGGAACTTCCCAAATGTGTATCAGTGAATTCAAAAAAGCACGCTGTTTGGTGGTGTGGGGTATCCTGCTAGGAGCTGGTCCAGGGACTGTTTATGGTGGGGGGGGGAGGAGGTATGCTTGAAAATTAAAAGGAAGAAAAAAGAATTTTTTCCCCTACTCTAATTCTTAACCCGATTTAAGTTATGGTCATCTCCTTGTCACCACTACGACACCTTATTGTCTGGCCTGCTAAAGGCAGAAAATCCTATTGTTTCCAGGGTATGTGTTTGGAGCTCAGTGGCTAGCAGCTTCTCAGTCCGCCATCTTCCGGGAAACCCCCCCCTCCAGACTTTTTTAAAGGATTTCTCGAAAATTAAAACTAGCTCCAAGTCCTTTGATCCAATGAGAGCTATACTTAAGAAGTCTTTGGATCCGCCCTCAGGGTCATGGTGGTCCCTGGAGACTCCCAAGAGAAAGGCCCCGAGCTATAGTGCTCACTCTGAGTCCTCTGCCAGCCACCCAGCAGCACTGTGCAACCAGCGGAGGAGCTGCCTTCCCTGGCGGAGGACATTGCCCGGCGCACCCACCTTGCCCGCCGCCTGGGAAGTCTGGAGCAGCCCGCCTGCTAGTCTGTGCCACCTTTACTCTAATTCTTAACCCAAATTAAATTATACTCACCTCTTTGGTGACTATAATTATTGACTGGCCTGCTAAAGGCAGAAAATCCTACCGTTTCCAGATATGATCAGAGCACATGCTGCTAGCAGCTTCTCAGTCCGCCATCTTCCCCCGAAAGAACTCAATACCCATACTTCTTAAGCTATTCCATAAGACTGAAGAAACAGGAATACTCCCTTCCACCTTTTATGAAGCCAACATCTCCCTGATACCAAAAGCTGATAGGGACAGAACAAAAAAGGAAAACTACAGACCAATATCTCTGATGAACTTAGATGACAAAATATTAAACAAGATCTTGGCCAACCAGATACAGCAACACATCAAAAAGACTGTTCATCATGACCAAGTGGGATTCATCCCAGGAATGCAAGGCTGGTTCAACATCCATAAGTCAATCAATGTCATTCACCACATCAATAAAAGCAAAGCCAAAAACCACATGATTATCTCAATAGATGCAGAGAAAGCCTTTGACAAAATCCAACCCCCAATCATGCTCAAAACTCTACAAAAATGGGAATAGATGGGAAATTCCTCAAGATAGTGGAGTCTATATATAGCAAACCTACAGCCAACATCATACTCAATGGACAGAAGCTGAAAGCATTCCCCCTCAGATCGGGGATTAGACAGGGCTGTCCACTGTCACCATTACTCTTCAACATAGTATCTGAAGTTCTTGCCATAGCAATCAGGCAAGAGAAAGAAATCAAAGGAATACAGATTGGAAGGGAAGAAGTCAAGCTCTCACTATTTGCAGATGATACGATAGTATACATAGAAAGACCTAAAGAATCCAGTAGAAAATTACTGGAAGTTATTAGGCAATATAGCAAGGTATCAGGCTACAAAATCAATGTACTAAAATCAGTGGCGTTTCTTTATGCAAACACTAAATCTGAAGAAGAAGACATCTAGAAAATACTCCCATTTACTATTTCAGCAAAATCAATCAAATACCTAGGAATAAAGTTGACCAAAGAAGTGAAAGACTTGTATGCTAAAAACCTTGAGTCGTTACTCAAGGAAATAGAAACTGATACCAAGAAATGGAAAGATATCCCATGCTCATTGATTGGAAGAATAAATATCATCAAAATGAATATTCTCCCCAGAGCCATATACAAATTTAATGCAATAGCCATCAAAGTTCCACCAAGCTTCTTTAAGAGAATAGAACAAACACTACAATCCTTTATCTGGAACCTGAAAACACCTAGAATTGCCAAAACCATCTTAAGGAAAAGAAACAGAAATGGAGGCATCACACTCCCAGACCTTAAACTATATTATGAATCCATCATCATCAAAACAGCATGGGACTGGAACAAAAATAGGCACACAGAACAGTGGAACAGAATTGAAAGCCCAGAAGTAAATCCCAACACTTATGGGCATCTAATCTTTGATAAGGGGGCTCAAAGGATTAAATGGAAAAAGGAGGCTCTCTTCAATAAATGGTGCTGGGAAAATTAGGTTGAAACATGCAGAAGAATGAAATTGAACCACTTTATCTCACCAGAAACAAAAATCAACTCCAAATGGATCAAAGACCTAGATGTCAGACCAGAAATAATCAAATTCTTAGAGGAAAACATTGGTAAAACACTTTCCCACCTATACCTCAAGGACATCTTTGATGAATCAAACCCAATTGCAAGGAAGACTAAAGCAGAAACAAACCAATGGGACTACATCAAATTGAAAAGCTTCTGCACATCCAAAGAGACTATTAAACAAACAGAGAGACCCCTCACAGAATGGGAGAAGATCATCACATGCCAGACATCAGACAAGAAACTAATCACCAAAATATATAAAGAGCTCAGCAAACTTAGCCGCAAAAAAGAAAATGACCCCATCCAAAAATAAGCAGAGGAAATGAACAAAACATTCACCACAGAGGAGATCCCAAAGGCTAACAAACATATGAAAAACTGCTCTAGGTCACTGATTATCAGAGAAATGCAAATTAAGACAACACTAAGATACCTCACTCCTGTAAGAATGGCATACATCTAAAAGGACAGCAGCAACAAATGCTGGAGAGGATGTGGGGACAGAGGAACCCTTTTACATTGCTGGTGGGAATGTAAATTGGTACAGCCTCTATGGAGAGCAGTCTGGAAAACTCTCAGAAGGCTAGACATGGACCTTCCATATGATCCAGTAATTCCTCTCCTGGGGTTATACCCCAAGGACTCCATAACACCCAACCAAAAAGAGGTGTGTACTCTTCTGTTCATAGCAGCACAATTCATAATAGCTAAAACCCAGGTGCCCAACAACAGATGAGTGGATGAGAAAGTTGTGGTATATATACACAATGGAATACTATGCAGCTATCAAGAACAATGACCCACCTTCTCTGACCCATCTTGGACAGAGCTAGAAGGAATTATGTTAAGTGAACTATGTCAGAAAGATAAAGATGAGTATGGGATGATCCCACTCATCAACAGAAGTTGACTAAAGAGATCTGAAAGGGAAACTAAAAGCAGGACCTGATCAAAATGTAAGTAGGGCACCAAAGTAAAAACCCAGTGGTGAGGGTGAGCTTCTTGGGCCAGTGGGGGGTGGGAGTGGGCGGGAGGGATGGGTCACAGTCTTTTGGTGGTGGGAATGGTGTTTATGTACACTCCTAGCAAAATGTAGACATATAAATCAGTAGTTAATTAATATGAGGGGGAAAATCAATTGTATGTCACAAAGTTTCTCAAAACACAAACTGAATCTTTTTAATATATAGGCTGTGTATTTGATAAGCGGACTCTCTCAAAAGCCCAGACCAAGTAGATTAGAAGCATCCAATAGCACAGCTATATACAAGATACTGGATACTGTACAGCAAACCATAACAAAAGAACTTTTCAAAGTTAACCCAATTAACAAATAATGTGATGATAACATTAACTATCGATTGTCTTTTTGAACCCTAAGACAGCAGGAACCTCACATCTCCACTATAGAGCCCCTACTTCCCCCAGTCCTGGAACCCTTGGATAGGGCCCACTTTCCCGTATGCCTCTCCCAATCCACACCAAATAATACTGCATCCGCCAATCACAACCTAACCAACGCAACGATTGCCACCTCAACATGCTTCACCTCAGACTGTGTCCAGAGACTTCACGTGTGGAATGACAACCTTTCACTTTCATTACTCGGGTGAGACCTTTCCTTTTATAGTACATTCTAATTTCATCTCAGGTAGTTCACTTTCTAACAAAGTCCCATAACCTAGATATACACCAGTTTCTGTGAGAAAGAGCTTATGTTCACATGTACTCATAAACTACTGCAAAATATATACCTGAAAGCAGAAGTACACTAGAGTTTGCAGTGAGTACCTCCCTAACACTTCCTCTCCACTATTCCAAGCTTGGGATCCATGATTGCTCAACAAATTGTTTGGCTTCGTATGTTAACTCTCTTTTCAATCACCAGGTTCCAGATGCCACTAGCATGCTGGCCAGGCTTCCCTGGATTGAAGACCCCACCAATGTGTCCAGGAGCTTAGCTTCCCCAGAGACACACCTTACTAGGGAAAGAGAGAGGCAGACTGGGAGTATGGACCGACCAGTCAACGCCCATGTTCAGCGGGGAAGCAATTCCGGAAGCCAGACCTTCTACCTTCTGCAACCCTCAACGACCCTAGGTCCATGCTCCCAGAGGGCTAGAGAATGGGAAAGCTATCATGGGAAGGGGTGGGTTATGGAGATTGGGTGGTGGGAATTGTGTGGAGTTTTACCCCTCCTACCTTATGTTTTTGTTCATTAATCCTTTCTTAAATAAAAATTTAAAAAATATATATAAACTTAAAAAAAAGAAATTAAACTAAGTTATCCATTATGCACCTCAACAAATTAAAACATGAAATATATGAAAAAGACACTGAGAGGGGGCAAAGACAGTTTTGCAACTCTGCCATGCTTCTCACCTAGTAGTGGGGATTAAGAGAATGACAGAAATGACTTGTGAAAATATAGTGTGTGAGAAACTAAAAATACTAATAACCAAAAATAATTAAATATATGAATCAGCACTGATTATGCCCCAGAAAAACTGCAGAACAAATAGTATAAAAAATATTTTATAAGATTTATCTCACGGTAGTCGGGCTGTAGCTCAGTGGGTTAAGCACAGGTGGCGCAAAGCACAAGGACTGGCATATGGATCCTGTCTCGAGCCCCCAGCTCCCCACCTGCAGGGGAGTTGCTTTACAAGTAATGAAGCAGGTCTGCAGGTGTCTATCTTTCTCTCCCCTTCTCTGTCTCCCCCTCCTCTATTCATTTTTCTCTGTTCTATCCAACAACAATGACTTCAATAACTACAACAATAAAACAATAAGGGTAACAAAAGGGAATAAATAAATATTTAAAATATTTAAAAGATTTATCTCACTAGACACATATCTATGAATGAACTGTAATTAACAAAGGTAGACTTTTCAATAGCAATGGGAAACATCCTATAGAAATAACTTGGCAAGAAACAAACTCAAATAGATATAATCATAGTTTTTTCTTAAACTAATTCTTTGATGATCCTAATCATTATTTAAGGGTAGTTTATGGAAATAATTTGTCTTTCTGTGAGGAAAAATTATTTAAACTTTTACCATGATCATGACAAAATAAGCCTCACGGTAGTTGGAGATCCAAAAAGAGTGGCTATTTTAATTACAGTCTCAGAAGGAATAACAAATATAATACGATGTTGTATATTAGTATAATAATAAAAGATAATGCATTTAATCAAAAGAAAGCTGGTTTAAATATGAGAGAGTACTTGAGCTTGGTACTTCAGGCAGGGTAATAAAGCATTATCTGGGGGAGGGAAGCAAGACATTTAACAGAATTCATATAGGATCCAATTACATTGCATCTCCTTCTTGGATTAATAGACTCCAGTGTTCAAGTGAGAGATGTTCCTGGTACACAGAGTACAGAGTACAGATTAACTTGACCTAAAAACTAAGATAAAACTTTAGTCCTATTGGGCCATAGGGTCATACTCCAACTCAAATAACAGTATTATTTTATTAAAGCCATAAAGTAA
Organism: Erinaceus europaeus; assembly: GCF_950295315.1. Taxonomy (NCBI): domain Eukaryota; kingdom Metazoa; phylum Chordata; class Mammalia; order Eulipotyphla; family Erinaceidae; genus Erinaceus; species Erinaceus europaeus. The sequence goes on from NC_080175.1 coordinate 34,383,307, forward strand.
TGCTATTATAGATCCTTTCAAAACATTAATAGTAGGTACAGTGAGTTGAATTTAACCCTAAACATTTAACCCTGTATCAACATCATTCACAATGTAGTGAATCAATATGGTACTCTGTTGATTAAGTAAAAGAGGGTAATTTCACAGACCCGGTCTGTGGAGTATTGGAAGTAGATAGTTGAACAGGAAATGTGAACTTACCATACCTTATGAGCCGGTCCATGAGGCAGCTTTATTACAAATTAAAATTTAATGACTGAAAGCTTGGGAGTTACAGTACCTGGATCAGTTCCCAGGGTTGCTGCTTTTAAGGTCAGTCACCTTGGGCAATTATCTAAAAATCTCTCTGTCTCTGTTTCTTAATTTCTTTAAAATGTGATGGAAGACATTTTATAACGCTATCATGAGTTGTAAATGTGTTCATGAACATAAGGAACTCAAACATACCTAACAGTAATGTTATGCTAGATATATGTGTACATACATTTTTACTTTTAAAATTGTATTTACTTATTTATTTATTTATTTATTTATTTTCATCTAAGAGTAAAAGAGAGAACAGAGCACTTTTGAGCTCTGGCAGATGTCACTGTTAGTGACTGAACCTGTGACTTCTGGGTCTTAGGGCATGAAAGTCTAGTAAGCTGTATCTGCTCAATTTCCCCATCCCTAAATAAAATTATTTTAATATTACTATTAATGATGTATTTTAATACTTCAGAAGCATAAAAGTGAACTATTTCATGAACTGCCTTTGAAGTTTCTCCTATAATGACAGATGCCAACTGTCACAACAGCTAAATAAAACACTATTTGTTGCCAAATAAGTTGTGTCACCACTCACCATAATTGTGGTCATTCAGGTAAAATTAGTTTAATGCCAATAAAAGCATTAGTGTCCATTATCAGAATGAACAAGACTTGAGGGAATTTAATGGAGGGGGGGAAAAAAAAGTTGTCTCAATTTCAAATAGCTGAGTGGTCTTAATCTGGCCATCATTTACAATACAGTTATTTTTAAGGACTATATGGCTTCTAAAATACTGTTAAATTCCAGTCCCTAAAGGATTAGGACTTGATTGATATAAATGCAGGAGAAGGTTTGGCCTAAGACTGCTAAATTGAGTTGAATTCAACTCCAGCAATTGAAGTCAGTCTGGAAACAGAAGGATGGCCTCAGGGAATCTGTCTACCCTGCACTTTCTTCCTAATGACAGTACACTTTGCTACAATGATGGATCTTTGAAATTCATTAAGGACTTTGTCCTAGGTAAAGCACTGAATTCCAGTGCTTTTTGACCCTATTTTGATTGCCCTATTTCCAGTTCTTGACTTCTCACCCTTTCCATCTCTACCTGTATAATAAAATGACACTCTTTGGAAGAGGAGAGCTTCATCTGAGTTAATAAACTATAGCTTATGGTATGCCATAAAGCAGATTCCCCATCATGCAAAATCTGCTGTGGTGATTTTAACAGCTTGAAAGTCTCTGTCTTTTATAGATTCTCATTTTGTCTAAACTTAATACTCAGAAAAGTAGGAAAAATCCTTTCTTAAGCTTCCTAGTGCTGCTGTAACAAAGTCCCAACATGGGATAGATTACAGAAACAAATGTTGGTATTTTTTTTACAAGTGGGTGGGAAGAATGAAATAGTCTGGAGAGAATGAGTAGAGTACCATGACTGAGGTACAAGGAGTACCTGGAAGGTATAGTAGTACCACCAAGAAAATAAATAGAAGTGGTTACAGGTGTAGCTTGGAAAGGTCCAGGTGAGACTTGGGTTTTAAAAGCAAATCTCTCTCTCTCTCTCCATCTCTCTCTCCCCCCTCTCTTTCTTTCTCTCTCTCTGTCCAAACCATCATGTAAGTGGTAACTTGGCTTTTGTACTTCCTCTCTCTCTCTCTCTCTCTTTCCCTCTCTCTCTCCCCCCTCTCTCTTTCTTTCTCTCTCTCTGTCCAAACCATCATGTAAGTGGTAACTTGGCTTTTTTACTTCCTCTCTCTCTCTCTCCCCCTCTCCCTCTCTCTTTCTCTCTCCCCTTCCTTCCCCCCTCCCTTCCTGTCTCTCTCTGTCTCTCTCCTTTTCTCTCATGCTGTAAAACGTGAATGTTCTCAACTTTCCTGAATAAAGGTTAAAGTACCTGAATAATCATGTTCTCTCCTCAATTTTTTGTTGAGATAATGTGTGAGAAACTTTTAGAATGGGGGAAGTAAAAGTCAGCCTTCCCTCCCTGCCCCCATTCCCCCAAAACACCACTGTACCATTCAAGGTGTTATGTTGTTTTTGTGCAGTGTTGGGGCTCAAACTCAAGGCCTAACATTTTCATTTTGCCTCTGTGTCTTCACGTGACCATCTGACCACCAGGCCTATATTTAATATTAGATTAGGATCTCACACTATTTCATTTTCTCAGTTTAACTGATTCCCCTTTCCAACTAAGGTGACATTTGAGGGTTACAGTCTAGGATTCTTTTTTAAGTTGTTTTTTAATTTTTTAATTTTTTATTATATTTATTTATTTATTGGATAAAGTCAGCCAGAAATTGAGGGGAGAGTGTAGTAGGGAGAGAGACAGAGAGACCTTCAGCCCTGCTTCATCACTCACAAAGCTTTCCACATGTAGGTGGGGATTGGGGGTTCGAATCCTGGTCCTCATGCATGATAACATGTGCTCAACTAGGTGTGCTACCTCCTGGACTACACACAGTCTAGGATTTAAAGGGCACAGTACAGTCTTTAGCAATCAACTGGTTTTAATTTTTCCCAAAAAACACATGTATTTCCTTCATGAAAAATACATTTACTGCATATCAGTACACCAAAATTATTTACCAATTCTTATAATCACTGATTCTAAATTTAAAAAAATCATATAAGTATCATATCATTGATCCCCAAAGGCCAAGATTTTTTTTTACCCATTGATTTATTTTATTTTATTTATTTAAAAAAGAAGATATTAACACAACCATAGGATAAGAGGAATACAATGCCACACAGTTCCCACCACCAGATCTCTATATCCCATCCCGTCCCCTGATAGCTTTCCTATTCTTTATCCCTCTGGGAGTATGGACCCAGGGTCATTGTGGGATGCAGAAGGTGGAAGGTCTGGCTTCTGTAATTGCTTCCCCACTGAACATGGGCATTGACTAGTCGATCCATACTCCTAGCCTGCACTATTTAGTTAATATGAGAAGGGAAAAATTGATTCTATGTCTCAAACTTTTTAAAGCACAGACTGAGTCTTTTTAATTCAAAGGTCAAGATTTTATCTTTGAAATGATCTAAATTGAATTTGAATGAGACTCTGATATGGTCTGCCCTAAGGAAAAAAAAATCTAATTTTTTGTCTGTGATCCTTAGAAGAAAAATTGTCTGGGGTCCTATAGAGGTAGCTCAGGATGTCACAAGCATGCTTGTAACCATTTGCAAGGACTCAGGTTCAGGACTCTCAGTACCATCTCCAGGAGTAGTAAGATTGTGCTGCAAGTGTCTCTCTTCTCCTATCTCTTCCTCTCTATCTCTGTGTCTTCCACCTTTTGTCAAAGAAAAAAAAATAGCTGTCAGGAACTGTCAAGTCATGTAGGTACTAAATCTCAGTGTCAATACTGGTGACAAAAAAGTGACAAATAAATATCTTTATGTTTGTCTAAGAAATTAGCTAGATCTCACTTGGTAGACGAAGTGCCTGACTTGGCCTATGTTTGAGATTAGAAATACCACATGTGCATGTTGTAGCACTAGGGGAGCTTCAATGTTGTGGTCAGTCAGTCAGTAAGTCATCTATTTATCTGAAGAAGTTGGCCATTAACAGTAAATCCCTGGTGATGAACAATAAATTATTTGTTTCTAAGATAAAATGATGCATAGCACACACACGACCTTCCTGAAAGGTAGAACCTGGAATGACAAAAGTGGGTTACTTGGGGAACAGGCAGTGATATACCTGGTAGAGTGCACACATTATTATGCACAACTCAATCCTTTATGTCTGTGGCTTAGGGAAACCTTCATTTCTTTATTTTTAACCATTCTCTGTTCCTTTAATCCAGACAGCCAATGTTTCTGCTTGTTAAGTTTCTCAAATGTTAACTGGTTTCTTGCTGATATCAAGGGAATTTAGTCATTAGTTACAGAGTTTGCACAGAACCTTCTTAGAGTCATGCTTCTATTTGTGGCTTCTCTTCTGGGGGAACTGATGGATTCTGTACATCCCACAGCTCCATCTGTAGGAAACACTGAACCACAGCACTGGTCCCCTTTCCGGAGGAAGCACTCTGGACAGACAGAGGATTTTCAAATTATTAAGTGTTTCACAGGTCCTTCTTCAATGTATGTCTTCCTTCCACAGGTTCACTACAGGCAGAAAGGCTAAACCAGGTAAACATGACCACTTTTTCTTTTGGAATTTCTCCAGTTGAATAGCCAGATTCAGCACCTATCAGCTCTCCTTCCCACCACGGAACAGCAAAACATAGCTTTGCCAAGTTTTGTGCCACTTTATAATCAGGATCATCTTTTACCTACTTTCTGATAAAATATATATTTTTTAATTTTCATCTAATGCCTCACCAAAAGCAGCTTTAATATTCATGTCTTGGAACATTGCTATTTGTGATGACATAACCACTCTATAATAATTGAATCTCTCTATATGTCTGCTTTCTTTGTCTTTGCCAAAGTTGCTGTAACATCCATATTTTATTAGAAGTATCTTTATTACAGTGAAAATTCCTTTTTCTATCAAATAACATAATATTCATCCAGCCTGTACCTGTTATCTAATGCCAGGGCCATATCTATAGTCTAAATATTTTGTTATAATAATATCTGGCTCTCAGTATCACAATTTATATTATTTTTATAGGATTCTCGTCCTGAGACAATGGACCACAGACTAAATGACTGAAAACATCAAAAGTTCATTACCTAATATTTTTGGAATCTAGAAGTTCAAAATCAAGGAGATGCTGGGTCTAAGCTCTCATGAAAGGTACAGGGAGGATTGTGGTTCAAAACTTTATCTTAGTTCCTAGTGTCACCAATACTTTCTATCCCTGGACTTGCAGCAGGTGAACATAAGTTTATGGTTTTACCACTATGGAGCCTTCTATATCCCTGTGTCTTCACATTTTTTCTATTATTTCACTTTAACTATATCAGCAATAACTATATTTATAAATGAAGTTATTACCTGGGTACAGGGACAAACATTTTTATAAAAATGTTTTATTAGATAGGTATAAAGAAAATCAAGGGGGAAAGGAGATAGAGACAGAAATAAATCCAGCAATGCTTCACCACTGGGGAAGCTTCCCTTACAGGAGGGGGAGAACCTGGTTTCTTGTACATGGGGCTTGAACTGGGTTTTTTGTACATTCACTGTGTGAACTCAGCCAGCTGTACCACTGTCAGGTTCCAGTTATTAGAATGTTAACACATGTATTGTATTGGAAATCAGTACAAATCAGAGTAGATCTCTAGTGGAAGATATATAAGAAGCTTCATCCACAACTAGAAAATAATAAAGGGAGAAAGAATAAAATAAAGGAAGAAGGAAAGAAAGAAAGGAAGAACAGAGGAAGAAAGAAGTAAAGAAATGAAAGAATGCAGTAAGGAAGGAAAGGAGAGCCAACCTACTATGCATCTATACATTCTAGAATTTATAAGGTTATGCTGATTAATATGGTGCCTAGGAACCCCAGATAAAATCCACTTTATAGACCAGCCAATATGACTAGTAAAGAAATTATGTATCAGTCAGACCACACTACTTCCTCCAATAAATATCCTGTGATTTTCAATTTTCCTGGACTCTGACTATGTCTCTCACACTCATATAATGTAGTAAGGAGTTCACAGTTGGCCATTTGACATGCCTGTCATTTCAGTGCCTTGCAAATATGATTCTATTCAGAACTATACTAGGGGCCCGCTGTACATGCTGTTGCTCTGACATGCAATTTTTCCCTTCCTCGTGAGTCTTTCAAATAACATCTGCTTTAAGAAAATAGGTTATTCACTGAGTGGTGCAGAAACAAAAAGCAATTGATTTAAATTTCAGTGTAACTGTTGTGAGCTATGCTTTGTTTAGGGTAGTTGATAGGTGCAGTGAAATCCTTTGTTTTATTGCTTCACTCCGCTTCTATCTTTAGGACCTGCCTTAGTGAGATTTCTTCCTTATATTTAGTTTCAGCTCAACTTCCCTACTTATAATTCACAGAAGCAACTACAGAAGCCAGAACTACCATATTCTGCACCCTTTTCTCCCCTAGTATTGGGTTTCAGAGCTTTCTGGTCATCTTCCTCTAACATTTCTCCTCTGGGAAGAAATTTTTTAAAAGGTACAGAAGGTGGGAGTTCCAACTTCTGTAATTGCTTCTCCACTGGACACGGGTATTGGAAGGTTAATTCATACCCCCAGCCCCTTGCAACCTTTCTTTAGTTGAGTAGGGCTATGGAGAGGTGAGTTTCCAAACATACTTGTGAGGTGGCTTTGGCAGGCAAGTCAGGGTAGAATCACTATAGTATCTGCAACTTAGTTGTTATATTTTTTAAATTTTTTTATTTATAAAATGAAAATATTGACAAGCCTATAGGATAAGAGAGGTAAATTTCCACACAATGCCCACCCCAGAGCTCCATATCCAATTCCCTCCCTTGATAGCTTCCCTATTTTTTATCCCTCTGGGAGTATGAACCCAGGATCATTATGGGGTGCAGAAGTTAGAAGGTCTGGCTCTATAATAGCTTCTCTCATGAACATGGGCATTGGCAGATTGATCCATACTCCCAGTCTGTTTCTCTCTTTCCTTAGTGGGGCAGGGATCTGGAAAGGTGGGGCTTTAAGACATATGGTGTGGTCGTCTGCCCAGGGAAGTCAGGTTGGCATCATGGTATCAATCTTTAATGTGTGAAACACTAAAATTTTATGACATTTAATTCCAAGTATGACTTTATAGTTGACCAATAGAAATTATTTGTGTTCTATTGAAACTGTCCATAACATTTGTTTCTCATAAAAGAATATTGAGCAGAAAATTTGGATTTCTGGAATGTTTAAATTTTAACAACCCCTCTGTGATACAATATAGCACCAACTTATCATGTCAGAACTCCACTATATATACATGCCTGAAATGTACTTTCTCACATTTTTGTCTTTGCAGCACAGTCTTCCAGCAGGAATATCCTAGCCTTCCTTTATCTGGCATAGCTCAAAAGTCATATTTGTTGCCAGGTTCACCTCAAATAATGCCTCAATACTAGCAGTGTTTTATAATCTCTAGCTATAAACTGGTCTTTTACTAACCTTCATTCTATTGGTACGTATTTAAGCATATTTGTTTTTGTCACGTATGTTGCAGACAAAACAGTTTATTATTATTTAATTGACCTTAATTTTCCCTTTTAGGTAATATGTTCTGTAAATGTAGTCTACTTCTCTCTTTCTCCCTTTAATATCTATTTCTCACTGTCAAATTCATAGTAAAGAAAGAACAAAGGAAAAAATAACCACCAGGAGTTGTGGACTTGCTATATGGCACTAAGTCTCAGTGATATCCCTATTAGAAATAAAAATGTAGTCTACTCACTTTGACATGTGCATGTGCTAATGTCTTTGAAAACAGAAGTGAACAAAGGTAAACATGTCCAGCTCACTGTGCAGAAAGAAATCATTCCTGGACATTTGTGACCTTTCTATTGAATACAAAATGCATGTCCTTCCTTTGCATGTGGGTTCAGAGTGGTTGCTCCAAAGCCAATGAACAAAACCTAGTAGTTGAAAGATGGTGTCTAAAGAGAACTGGTGCTTTGCATCCTTATTGCACTTTAGACTGCTGTGATGTGGAATGTTAAGCACTTAAATTTAAATAATTTCCTCTCTCTAATATAACATATAAACATGTACAAAGTAGTAGGGAATTTATATATATACACATTTATTTATAAATCTGTAATACAGACCCTCATCTTTTATGACATTGTTTTCCTGGTAGAAAAATTTATTGGGAAAAATAAGTAATAAGCCTTTTACAAATAAATAATAAGTCTTTTTACGAATTCTTGAATTTGAAGAATGAGTCCTATTGATATTTGTTTTATATGAGAAATATCTTACAAAGTAGGTTGACTTCTACTTAAATAATTATTTCTATCTATAATGTAGTACTTATACTATAAAATGTATGGCTGTGTCAACTTTTCATTTCCTGACTGTGCAGTCTTCATTGAAATGACTGCTTGGTGTGTTTTACTGGAGACTCAGAGCCAACCACTCAAGAGGAAGGATAAAGCCTCTCTTGTAGTTTTCTCATTGGAGTGACATAGGTAGCTAAATGATTTAGATTTCTTATTTGTACAGCTGATGTGTTTCAGTAGTTATCAAATGTTAATTATCAGATTACCACTTCAGAAACAACGTTAGGAACAGTAACAGCAACAAAGAAAATTTGAAAAAGGATGATTGGAAATGAAGGAACTAATCATCATATGACGACACTGTACTGATGACCTGCTTAGCAAAAGTGCACTGTTGATATCTCTAGATACAAAGATACCATACAACTTTATCATCTCACCAGTAATCCTACTGTGTCTTTATCATTGCTGGTTATCTATCTAACAAACAACATTTTTTTAAACATAGCGGACATCTTTTTATTTATTTATTTATTTATTTACCTCTTTGTTGCCTTTGTTGATTTTTTTATTGTTGTTGTAGTTGTAATTGTTGTTATTGATGTCGTCATTGTTGGATAGGATAGAGAGAAAGGAGAGAGGAGGGGAAGACAGAGAGAGGGAGAGAAAGACACCTGCAGACCTGCTTCACTACCTGTGAAGTGACTGCCCTGCAGGTGGGAAGCTGGGAGGCTCGAACAGGGATTCTTAAGCAGGTCCTTGCGCTTGGTACCATGTGCACTTAACCTGCTGCGCTATCGCCTGACCCCCAGACATCATTTTTTTTCACATCCCCACTTTTAAATTTTATTTTTATTAATAATTTAATATTTATTTATAAAGTTATGAAATAGAAAGGATATAATTCCATATGTTTACCACCTCCAGAGTTCTATGTTCTCATTCCTTCCACTGGAAACTGTTAATTCTTGCAAGGTCATAGATAATGGATATTGTTTCTGTAACTATTCATCAATATTTATATATGTATTTGCCCATTTTTTTCCTATGGCCCTATTTTCCCTTCCTTTTTAAGTCACATCTTCAACTTCTGAGTGCCCCCTTTCTCATTTTTTTTTTCTTCTTCTCTTTCTGGGTTCTGATAGAATTGGAGTTCAGAATCTTCTGGTCATCTTTCCTTAACATTTACCCTTCTAGAAGTATGGACCAAAATCATTCATGGGAAGTTGAGAGGTCTGGATTCTCTAACTGCTTCTCTGGTGAACATGGGTGTTATCTGGTTGATTCATACTCCCTGCCTGTTTCTGTCTTTCCCTAGTGGGTTAGGGGTCTGGAGAGGTGTGGTTCCTATACGTATTAGTGAGGTCATCTCCCCAAGGAGCTTAGGATGAAATCATAATAGCACTTGCAACTTGGTGGCTGAAATTCAGCAATATAATAAAGCAGGCCTGTTGTTAAAATTTCGGAGGCTCTTGCCGGGCGGGTCTAGCTTCACGGTGGGTAACAGAGACGCGGAGACAACGGCTGGGCAGGGAAGCTGTATTTCTTTATTCAGGAACAACCATTCATAAACTAAGACAAACTAATCACCAAACAGAACTCTGCTGTCTCTTTGCGGCGGCACAAGCACTCTCTCTCTTACTCTGGAACTCAGGAACTCTCCAACTCTGGCACTCTGGAACTCTCGTACTGGGGAACCCTCTGAAACTCTTCCACTGTGGAACTCTTTCTTCCTCTGTAACTCTGAAACTCTCCAACTCAGGAACCCTCTGGCCCTCTCTCTCTTCCTCTCGAACTCAGGAACTCAGGAACTCTGGCGGAGTTCCTCCGGGGCGGGGCCAAGTGGGCCTGCGGAATTTAACTGGACTGATCTAATTCTCTCGGTGGGGGAGAACTAGAACCCAATGTAAAGCATACAACAATTCCCCCTTTTCTTTTAACTAAATGGCTACAGTATCAAGGGTGTGGGGTGAACAGAAACCTATATCGTACAGGCATTTTTTAAAAAAGAAACTGGCTTTTGAGAGAGTCCGCATATCAAATACATAGCCTATATATTAAAAAGATTCAGTTTGTCTTTTGAGAAACTTTGAGACATACAATTGATTTCCCCCTCTCATATTAATTAGCTACTGATTTATATATCTACATTTTGCTAGGAGTGTACATAAACACCATTCCCACCACCAAAGGACTGTGACCCATCCCTCCCGCCCACTCCCACCCCCCACTGGCCCAGAAAGCTACATGCCTACCCCTCACCACTAGGTTTTTACTTTGGTGCCCTACTTACAATTTGATCAGGTCCTGCTTTTAGTTTCCCTTTCAGATCTTCTTAGTCAGCTTCTGTTGATGAGTGGGATCATCCCATACTCATCTTGGATAGGGCCCACTTTCCCGTATGCATCTCCCAATCCAAACCAAATAACATTGCATCTGCCGATCACAACCTTACCAAAGCAACGATTGCTACCTCAACATGCTTCACCTCAGAATGTATCCAGAGACTTCACGTGTGGAATGACAACCCTTCAGCTTCATTACTCGGGTGAGACCTTTCCTTTAATAGTACACTCTAATTTCATCTCAGGTAGTTCACTTTCCAACAAAGTCCCATAACCTAGATATACACCAGTTTCTGTGAGAGAGAGCTTATGTGCACACGTATCCATAAACTACTGCAAAATATATACCTGAAAGCAGGACTACACTAGAGTTTGCAGTGAGTACCTCCCTAACACTTCCTCTCCACTATTCCAAGCTTGGGATCCATGATTGCTCAACAAATTGTTTGGCTTCCTATGTTAACTCTCTTTTCAATCACCAGGTTCCAGATGCCACCAGGATGCTGGCTAGGCTTCCCTGGATTGAAGACCCCACCAATATGTCCTGGAACTCAGCTTCCCCAGAGTCACACCCTACTAGGGAAAGAGAGAGGCAGACTGGGGGTATGGACCGACCAGTCAACGCCCATGTTCAGCGGGGAAGCAATTACAGAAGCCAGACCTTCTACCTTCTGCAACCCTCAACGACCCTGGGTCCATGCTCCCAGTGGGATAGAGAATGGGAAAGCTACCATGGGAGGGGGTGGATTATGGGGATTGGGTGTTGAGAATTGTGTGGAGTTGTACCCCTTCTACCTTATGCTTTTGTTCACTAATCCTTTCTTAAATAAAAAATTAAAAAAAAAAAAAAAGAAACTGGCACAAACTAAACTTTATCAGCTTAAAAAAACATTTCTTGCCTCTGGGGGGCTACTTGCCTCGACAGGCATTTGCATGGGGGCGGGGAATGGCCTAGAGTCCCAAAGGCAGCTGGCTGCAACTTACTTACTATGAAACAAAACTTGTTATTTGCATATCTACTGCACGATCCAACGTTTCTAATAGAGAAGGAATTTGAGACTTTTACATATCAATAACATCTTTTAACCTTTTGTTACACCCATTCAAGATGGAGACACACCCTAGGTGTGGGCCCGAGAGGAAACCTCAGGCATGAGAATAATTAGCATAGACATTGTGCGATCTACCATTTCTAATAGAGAAGGTAATGGAGAGTTTTACATATCAACAAGTCTATTTAACCTTTTGTTTAGACCAACTTAGTTAAAATATATTGCTTGTTAACTAATTTTTATCTTAGACTTTAAATGTAAGTTAATTTTCTCTTTATGAGAATTATGTTGAAAACCTTTTTCATTTAACTTTGACTAGTCAGAATTTAGCCTTAAAGTTACTGTTTACCAAACTTTAAACATACACATAAACATGGTCATTAATACACAAGGAGAGAAACCTTTGTTACGAAGACATGTCATTTAAAACACGAATTTAAATCTGTACTGTCTTAGTTGTTGGGGGGGGGGGGTTCACCATCTGGAGGTGGCTTCCCGTGCAGCTTCACTTTTAGGAATTGCAGGTTGCGATCTCTGCACAAATCTCTGCGTACTCCAGCTTGTCTGCCTTCAGACTGGACCGGCAGATGGAAATCTCGTGTGCCCAGTTTCGGCAGGGAGTCTGGGGGTCCGGGGGGCCAGGGATGGTTCCAGAATTCATAGAAAGAGGGCAGGCAAGCCAGTTTTGCAGAAGGCGTGGGCATAGGTGCCCAGGGGTGGCGGCCATAATAGGCCGCCGCGGCCCTGCCCCATAGCCCTGCCATGTCTGCTGCCCTGTTTGCAGTGGCCGAGCAGCGTGGAGGGATCACACATCCAGTGCCCTGCGCCACGCGGTGGAGAGCCGGCTCCTGTGGGCTGGCCTCGGGCTCTTGCGTGTTGGCCTCGGGCTCTTGCGTGTTGGCTTCGGGCTCCAGGGGCTCTTGTGTGCTGGCATCGGGCTCTTGGGGCTCTTGTGTGCTGGCATCGGCCTCCTGCGGGCTGCGGGGCTGTGGGGCTGCGGGCGTGGTGCGCGGGGTTGTCTGGGCGCAGCCGGCTGGCTGGCTGTTTAACCAGGTGGAAACGGCAGCTCCGCGCCTCGCCTCCCACCTGCTGGCTCTTCCTGCTGGCTGTTCTGAGTTCGCCCAAGTGAGTGGAAACCACAGAGTGGTCCAGAGATAAATGTTCCAGAAACAGCAAAACAGTCTCGTGAAGAAAGAGCAGAGGCCTTTGGAGATCTCTTCACAAGCAGAAGAGAAGGCCATAGTGCATAGGTAGCCAAATTGTCTTTACTTATCCGAGAGATGCGCAGGTCAGGTCCATGTGGGCGCCATTTGTTGTTAAAATTCGGAAGGCTCTTGCCAGCAGGTTGGCTTCACGGCGGGTAACAGAGACGCGGAGACAACGGCTGGGCAGGGAAGCTGTATTTCTTTATTCAGGAACAATGATTCATAAACTAAGACAAACTAATCACCAAACAGAACTCTGCTGTCTCTTTGCGGTGGCACAAGCACTCTCTCTCTTACTCTGGAACTCAGGAACTCTCCAACTCTGGCACTCTGGAACTCTCGTACTGGGGAACCCTCTGAAACTCTTCCACTGTGGAACTCTCTCTTCCTCTGTAACTCTGAAACTCTCCAACTCAGGAACTCAGGAACTCTCGGACTCAGGAACCCTCTCTCGGGGTTCCTTGGAGCGGGGCCAAGCAGGCCTGCGAAATTAACAGGACTGATGCAATTCTCTTGGCGGGGAAGAACTACCCAATGTAAAGCATACAACAAGGTTGAATAAACAGGAACTGTAAAGTAGGAATAAAACAGATAAGAATAGGAAGTTTGGAATGGACAGAAGCTAGGTAATTTATTTTAGGTACCCTCCTTAGGGCTCTTGGTTGGTAATTTTTGCTGGAGCTTGATAGCTAACCTGTCAGTGAACTAAAAATATTGTCTAGGAAGATGGTGTCAGAGTTTAAAATAGGACTAGAAAGCTGAATCAGGCTGGAACATAATTCCCAACCTTGAGGAACATATAGAATACAATTATCTGGGGTCAGGTGGTGGTGCACCTGGTTGAGCACGAACATTACAGTGCACAAGGACCCAGGTTCAAGCCCCTGGTCCCCACCTGCAGGGGGAAAGTTTTGTGAGTGGTCAAGCAGGGATGCAGGTGTCTTTCTGTCTCCCTCTCTATCACCCCCTTCCCTCTTGATTTCTGGCTGCCTCTATCCAATAAATAAATAAAGATAATAAAAAATGTAAAACAAATACAATTACCTGTTTACCATATCTGACCTGGGGTCCATATCTATTCATATTTTACACAGGAGCCTGTATACACTCTGATTCCCCGTCAGTCTGTGTCTGCAGTCCATGGTCACAATGGGAAAATTCTAGGCTGCCCTAATTTCAGGTCCTGTCTTTCTGGAGTGGCAGAGTATGATGACCCAGCCTCTCTTCAGAGAGTGGGACAGTCTTTACCTTTTGTAGTTTATTCTGAAGGTACGGTTCTGAAAAAGATCACATGATAGCATATGAAGCTGACATCAAATTTTGAACTAAGCAACACACTCTCAGTTTACTTAATGATTTTTTTTTCTTTTTTTAAAATGTTCACTTATTTTCTTTATAGATAGAGTGAAAGAGACTACAGTATGGAAGCTTCCTCCAATGCTGTGAATTCTAGACTTGAATCTGGGTTTCACCTGGCAAAGCATTACATTATCCATTTCTCTGGCAGGATCTTCTTTTTTCCTATGGCAAGCGGTTTAAAGAAAATGCAGCATAAATATGTATTATAAACATGTAGGAAAAGTATAACTGTAATATTCAGAATTACATGATGAGTCAGTAAGGAGGTCATCATTAGGAGGTAGGCCAAATAACATTCAAAATTGTCCTGTCTTTTGAAACATAGATTGCTCTACCTACAGCAATAGAATAAATATTTCCCTGCTCTATGGCATGTATAAAATTATATCTAATCACATGCCAAGAGCATTTTAAGTTAAAAATTTTATTTATGTCAGTTGGGCTGTAGCGCAGCGGGTTAAGCGCAGGTGGCTCAAAGAGTAACGACCGGCATAAGGATCCCGGTTAGAGCCCCCGGCTCCCCACCTGCAGGGGAGTTGCTTCACAGGTGGTGAAGCAGGTCTGCAGGTGTCTGTCTTTTTTTCTCCTTCTCTGTCTCCCCCTCCTCTCTCCATTTATCTCTGTCCTATCCAACAACGATGGCATCAATAACAACAACAATAAAAAACAAGGGCAACAAAAGGGAATAAATAAATAAATAAATAAATCTTTTAAAAAAATTATTTATTTCTCAGTACTCAGTATTGACCATTCAATAGACCACCAGTTCCCAGAAATGGTTTCTTTCTGCTCATGAGATGAAAATTATTGCTTTTGTTTTATTGTTGTTTTTAAGAATTTATTTTAAAAAAAACTAAAATACATAATTGACACAAAACAATAGAGATAAATGAGAAGAAAAAATGTGTAATTTAGATTTATATAATTAAACAAAGCAGAGGGAAATATCAGAAATATATTCCACAATATATGATGCCAAGGGATTAAACCTGGAACCTCAAAAATTCAATTTTGAAGCCCAATAACTCAGCCAACTCCCTGGCGAAATGAAATAGTATATAATACAACTCTTTATACAAAATCAAATCTAATGAATAAGAAACAGAAGGGAGAGAAAAAATACAATGCTCTAAAATCAATGCAAATTTTGTCAAAGGTATGATTACTATTGGAATATTATATTCCTTGTGAACCAATTTTATATATTTTCATTTTTATTATCTTTACTTATTGGATATAGACAGATAGAAATCTAGAGGGAAAGGGAAGATAGAGAGAGAGGGAGACAGAGAGATACCTGCAGCACTTCTTCACCACTTGTCACTTGTGAAGATTTCCCCCTTCAGGTAGGAATCGGGGACTTGAACCTGGGTCCTTGAGCATTGTAATGTGTGCGCTCAACCTGGTGCACCACCACCGGCCCCTAAACTTTTAATTAGTTATATCTATGATCAAACAAAAAAATCTCATGTTTTCTGAAAAATCCAACATAGTGGAAAGCATATTTACAGGAACGGAAGCTTTATACAAAAAAGGAGGTTTGCATATGTTTTGTTAATTACTTTATCACTAGAACCAACAAAGATGCATTCAACAACAGTTTTCTTTTTTAAAAAAAAATTCTTTACTGGGGGAGTAATGGTTTACAGTTGACAGTAAAACACAGTATTTTGTACATGCATAACATTTCCCAGTTTTCTATATAACAATTCAACACCCCCTCAACAAAATTTTTCTAATGAATGCTGACTACTTGTTATCTTATTTCTTCTTTCTAAATTCCCAAATTTCTTATATTCAAGGCAATAGATTTTATCTATAACATCCATATATATTTTTTCAAACTTGCTTACATTTGTGTTTATCAATGTACATATTCATGTTTTATATGCACATCTCAATGTACATGAAGTAGTCTTTTTCCATCATTCCCAACTACTTTGCTGAACTTTTGTGTAGATGTGTAATATATCACTTTAAAACAAAGGCTTTCCAGAAGACTGCATATCATTCCTCCTTCTCTGATGATGTAACATTGAAGGGGCCCTATTTTTAATTACTACGACAGAGAAGGATTGCTCAGGCTCTATTTGACTTTAACACTATACCCTTGAGAGTCTCAGCTGACATTTTATATCAACAGAGACTATCCTATTATGACTAATACAGTTTTTTGTGACCATGTAGCTAATGCATTATTATTTCATCTTTTTAGCTATTATGACCCTTTCAAACAATAAATTCTGTTTAAAATGATCTTTGAATTGATTTCATATTGTTCCTTGACAAGATCTATAAACAAAGCTGAGATTCATGGAATACTGCTTAATTAGATTAATGCTTATTCTTTCTATCCCTTCCAGATGTCTGCTGTTCTCAGCTCATCATCTATTACAAGTACTTTGCTTGTAATCTCAGTTCAGATTGTTGCCATTTTCACTTGATTTTGACCCCACCTAATCCATCAGATAATCCATCTGAAACGTTTGACCCTTCTACTTTTCCTTACTTTATCGATCCAAAATAGTTCACCTGGTTAGCTACTCTGCCATGCACATGACCCAAATTTAAGTCTGGTCCCCACCATATTGAAGTCAGTGCTATTGTGTCTTTTCCTTTCTTTCTCTGTTTCTGTCTCTTGTTCTATCCGGGAAAAAAAAATAAGGCAGCTCAGAACAATGAAGTGATAGTAATAACAGAAAAATAAAATTTAAAATTAATAAAAATTCCTAGTTTTTAAGATTTTCATTGTAGAAATCTACACACACACTTTTTGGAAGCAATATTTATCTCCATAAAGTTTTATAATCATTAACAATTTATTCAGCCTCTGCGATAATCTGCCTTTTATCTCATTATATTTCTGGAAATATTTCTGGTCTTGTATTTGAACTTCTAGAGTTCCTATATCCAACTTTTTTTTCTCATTCCAGATACTTCCAGTTAAGAGACACTTGAAAAAGTAGTGCTCTTTTCACATGTTACCAATGCATAAATACTGGGGTTCAAGCCTCAAGTCTGCATCAGCATTGAGGAAGCTTTGTGAATCTGTAGTGAAGCAAGGCTATACATGTCTCTCTATCTCTCTCCCTCCTTATCTTCCTCTTCCCTTTCAGTTTATCTCTTCCTCTGTTAAATAAAAAAAAATTAAAAAAATAATAAAAGTCCTTCTTATTTCAGAAATCTATTCTTGATTATATTTTTTGGCACCAGTTAATCTGCCTGAGCTGTGTCTCAGTGATAAAGTGTTAGAATTGCAAGCAGTAAGTCCTGAGATCAGTGTCTAACACTAGATATGCCAGTGAAAAAAAGTAAAATAAACATTAAAAAACTGAAAATAAAATATCAAGAAATGTGTACTTGTTCTAATAAATATCACAGAATTTTACCTAAAGTTTATGTAAATACTATCACAGATTCAAAGGTTCTGCACCTATTTTCTCTTGTCTTTAGACTATTCTTACTTCTATTCTTCCAAGAAGAGAAAAAGTGGAGAAAAATGATGAAAATATATGTTGTATTTGCTGGTAGTTGGCACTGATTTCAAAGGATTAAAAATAATAATTCCAGATTATTTTGTGCAATCATATAGGTACATGGACAAAAATAATCTTTGTGAAATTTTAAAGTTATTTGCAAAAGTATAAGATTGTAAGGGTATAATTTCATACCCATAATGGTACATATGAATCAGTATCCCTTGCACGAAAGTCTTGTGCTCCACCCTGCCACCGTATCTACCATAGTTTTTAATGTCTAAGAGAAAGTGCAGTGGTCATTTTCTTTTATCTAAAGGTTATCCATACCTGCATAATGAACTCATTTTGTAGTAACTTTCACCTCTTAACTTATGTCCATTAAAGCTATCTTTTAAAGAAATACTATCCATTTTTCATTTTTATCTCAATCAACATTCATTATGTCTTCTTTGTTAAATGGATTACTAATACACTGATCTATAGACCTGGAAAAAATACATGAATTAATTAAAAACAGCTATATAATGGTATCATTGGCAGTAAGGAATTTCAGCATACAGAAAATGCACTGTGTTCTCACCTATACTGGCATCAAGTGCAGAGGGAACCAGTGAGTTCACCAGATATTGGCAGAGCTGATGGCCCAACACCTTTTAGTAAAGAGAGCAAAATCAATTATCAATTTAAAAAAAAGTCACTCAGTGTCATATGTATTCTCTTTGGTGTAAAACAAATGCTATTTTTGAAAACTGTGATTTCGGTTTTTTTCTCTATTTTTTATTTACTTATTTTTTTCCTACTTATAAAAAGGAAACATTGGCAAAACTATAGTATAAGAGGGGTACAGCTACATACATTTTCCACCACCAGAACCCCATATCCCATCCCCTTCCCTGATAGCTTTCCTATTTTTAGGAGTATGGACCCAGGGTCATTGTGGGATGCAGAAGGTGGAGGGTCTGGCTTCTGTAATTGCTTCCCTGCTGAACATGGGCGTTGACAGGTTGATCCATACTTCTAGTCTGCCTCTCTCTTTACCTAGTGGGGAAGGGCTCTGGGGAAGCAGAGCTCCAGGACATATTGGTGGAGTTGTCTGTCCATGGAAATCTGGTTGGCATCATGGTAGCATCTGGAACCGGGTGGCTGAAAAGAGAGTTAACATACAAAACCAAAAACATTGTTGACCAATCATGAACCTAAATGCTAGAATAGTGCAAATTAAGAGCTGGGAGTTACTCCATTTTGTAGATAGCTAGTAGGCATATTTTAGTTATATTCCAAAGGGTCTGTGACTATACTAGTTTTTTTTTTTTTTTCCTGAGCCTGAAATCTGACATGCAGGTGGACCCAAATTATTATCTGTGGAGATGATGTCATAGCTGGAAAAGGGACAAAAAGCTGGATCAGGGAAGAGTGTAGCTCCCTAATATGGGGAAGGGGCATACATAAACCCCATTGTAGTGTGATTTCTTTTTTTTTTAAATTATTTTATTTATTCTCATTTGTTGCCCTTGTTTTATTGTTGTAGTTATTATTGTTGTTACTGTTGTTGTTGGATAGGACAGAGAGAAATAGAGAGAGGAGGGGAAGACAGAGGGGTAGAGAAAGACAGACCTGCTTCACCACCTGTGAAGCGACTCCCCTGCAGGTGGGGAGCTGGGGGCTCGAACCGGGATCCTTATGGCCGGTTCTTGTGCTTTGTGCGCTTAACCCGCTGCGCTACCGCCCGACTCCCATGAAGTGTGATTTCTAAGATCAAAAAATTAAAATGATCTTTGATGATGTGAGTTCTCTTTAGCATCTATTCTGATACAATTCTTGAATTTATATAGCTTATAGAAACAAGCCACATCTATGTACATGTGCAGGTGATGATGCAGATTCCTGATGCCTTTATTTTATTTTATATTTTTTATTTAAGAAAGGATTAATTAACAAAACCATAGGGTAGGAGGGGTACAATTCCACACAATTCCCACCACCCAGTCTCCATATCCCACCCCCTCCCCTGATATCTTTCCCATTCTCTATCCCTCTGGGAGCATGGACCCAGGGTCATTGTGGGTTGCAGAAGGTAGAAGGTCTGGCTTCTGTAATTGCTTCCCCGCTGAACATGGGCGTTGACTGGTCAGTCCATACTCCCAGTTTGCCTCTCTCTTTCCCTAGTAGGGTGTGTCTCTGGGGAAGCTGAGCTCCAGGACACATTGGTGGGGTCTTCAGTCTAGGGAAGCCTGGCTGACATCCTGATGACATCTGGAACCTGGTGGGTGAAAAGAGAGTTAACATACGAAGCCAAACAAATTGTTGAGCAATCATGGACCCAAAGGTTGGAATAGTGGAGAAGAAGTGTTAGGGGGGTACTCACTGCAAACTCTAGTGTACTTCTGCTTTCAGGTATATATTTTGCAGTAGTTTATGGATACGTGTGAACATATGCTCTCTCTCACAGAAACTGGTGTAAATCTAGGTTTTAGGACTTTGCTAGAAAGTGAACCACCTGAGATGGAACCAGAGTATAGCATGAAAGGAATGGTCTCACCTGAGCAATGAAGCTGAAGGGTTGTCACTCCACACGTGACATCTCTGGACATAGTCTGAAGTGAAGCATGCTGAGGTGGCAATCATTGCGTTGGTTAGGTTGTGATCAGCAGATGCAATATTATTTGATATGGATTGGGAGAGGCATACGGGAGAGTGGGCCCTATTCAATGGTTCCAGGACTGGGGGAAGTAGAGGTTCTATAGTGGAGATGTGAGGTTCCTGCTGTCTTAGGGTTCAATAAGACAATAGATAGTTAATGTTATCATCACATCATTTGGTAATTGGGTTAACTTTGAAAAGTCCTTTCGTCAGGGTTTGCTATACAGTACCCAGTATCTTGTATATATCTGTGCCATTGGTTGCTTCTTATATACTTAGTCTAGGCTTTTGAGAGAGTCTGCATATCAATCACACAGCCTATATATTGAAAAGATTCAGTTTGTGTTTTGAAAACCTTCGAGACATACAATTAATCTTCCCCCTCTAGTATTAATTAACTAGTGATTTATATGACTACATTTTTCTAGGAGTGTACATAAACACCATTCCCACCACCAAAAGACTGTGACCCATCCCTCCCACCCACTCCCACCCCCCACTGGCCCAGGAAGCTGCATGTCTACCCTTCACCACAGGGTTTTTACTTTGGTGCCCTACTTACAATTTGGTCTGGTCCTGTTTTTAGTTTCCCTTTCAGATCTTCTTCCTCAACTTCTGTTGATGAGTGGGATCATCCCATACTCATCTTTTTCTTTCTGACTTAGCTTACTTAACATAATTCCTTCTAGCTCTGTCCAAGATGGGTCAGAGAAGGTGGGTTCATTGTTTTTGATAGCTGCATAGTATTCCATTGTGTATATATACCACAGCTTTCTCAGCCACTCATCTGGTGTTGGGCACCTGGGTTGCTTCCAGGTTTTAGCTAATATGAATTGTGCTGCTATGAACATAGGAGTACACACCTCTTTTTGGTTGGGTGTTATGGAGTCCTTGGGGTATAACCCCAGGAGAGGAATTACTGGATCATATGGAAGGTCCATGTCTAGCCTTCTGAGAGTTTTCCAGACTGCTGTCCAGAGAGGCTGGACCAATTTACATTCCCACCAGAAATGTAAAAGGGTTCCTCTGTCCCCACAACCTCTCCAGCATTTGTTGCTGCTGTCCTTTTTGATGTATGCCATACTTACAGGAGTGCGGTGGTATCTTAGTGTTGTCTTAATTTGCATTTCTCTGACAATCAGTGACCTAGAGCAGTTTTTCATATGTTTGTTAGCCTTTTGTATCTCCTCTGAGGTGAATGTTTTGTTCATATCCTTTGGATGGGGTCATTTGCTTTTTTGGTGCTAAGTTTGCTGAGCTCTTTATATATTTTGGTGATTAGTTTCTTGTCTGATGTCTGGCATGTGAAGATCTTCTCCCATTCTGTGAGGGCTCTCTCTGTTTGTTTAATAGTTTCTTTGGATTTGCAGAAGCTTTTCAATTTGATGTGGTCCCATTGGTTTGTTTCTGACTTAGTCTTCCTTGCAATTGGGCTTGATTCATCAAAGATGTCCTTGAGGTGTAGGTGGGAAAGTGTTTTACCAATGTTTTCCTCTAAGTATTTGATTGTTTCTGGTCTGACATTTAGGTCTTTTATCCATTTGGAGTTGATTTTTGTTTCTGGTGAGATAAAGTGGTTCAATTTCATTCTTCTGCATGTTACAACCCAGTTTTCCCAGCACCATTTATTGAAGAGAGCCTCCTTTTTCCATTTAATCCTTTGGCCCCCCTTATCAAAGATTAGATGTCCATAGGTGTGGGGAGCCTTTATTTTCTATATGCCATTTGACAAACAGTTTTCATACAACGACAGGATTATAAACTAGTATATATTTTGTGCAAGTGAAAAAGACTATTACAAAGACTGAGAGAAGGCTCTCATTCCTCTTTTTTTCTACTTCCTCTTTTCTTTATTCATGCCCCGGCCAGCTGGGCAGTGAGCAGGGGCTAGGAACCCAATGAGACCTGAAATGATAGGGATGCGAGACACGAAGAATGACAGCAAGTCAAGTTTCTGATCAAGCTGCAAATTTTATTGTGAACACAGGCATTATAAGGCTTTGGGGAAGGAGGGGGGGGAGGGGGAGCAATCTTCAAAGGGGGAATGTTCCTTGCAACATACAATGGATGAAATCATGTTTGCTACCACAACTATGTGTTGTGTCACTGTTTCTGATAAATGGTCTACCTGAGGGGAAAATGGCCTGCCCAGGGGGAAATGAAACTTGTCTCAAGGGCTTCCATTGTTTCAAAGCTTATCATCTATCAAGCAGAGAAACGGCTCCTGGCATATTCATATATGCTTCTCTTTTATTTTTTGTGGTCCTTGTTGCAGTTTCACTGATCCAACTCAACTTTTCAAGGTTGAAAGACAGGAACAGAGAGACAGAGAGAAAGATGCCACATCACCAAAACTCCCTTCAGTGTGGTGAAAGCAGAGCTCAAACATAGGTCGTGCTCATGACAAGGCAAATGGACTAACCAAGTGAGTTGTTTGGTCGGACCCTCATATGTGCTTCTAACTTTCTAATAATGACATTACTTTTAGAGGTATTCAAAGAGTACATTTGATTTCCCTTCATTGCTATTTTTTCTATACAGTATCTCTCTCTCTTTATCTCTCTCTCTCTTTCTTTCTCTCTCTCTCTCACCTCCAGGCTTTTCTCTGGGACTCAATGCTAGCACTATGAATCAATCCACTGCTCCTGGTGACCATTTTTTTTCCACTTTATTGGATAGGTCAGAGAGAAATTGAGAGGAAGTTAGGGAGAGAGAAAGACAGACAACTTCAGACCTGCTTCACCACTTGTGAAGCATCCTGCATGCTACTGGGGAGTTGGAGGCTCAAACACAAATCCTTTATCAGTTCCTTGTGCTTAACACTACATGTGCTTAATTGGGTATGCCACTGCGTGGCCTCCTTACAGTATTCCTCTTTAAATGAATGAAATGCATGTGTCAGTTTTTTTTTCCTTTTTGGACAAGCATTAATATGTTTCATAAATGTTTACATAACTGTAGAAAGGAATTTAATAAAATCTTTAAAATTCAAGTTTGTCGTAAACTTACATAATATATTTTCCATTGAGAAGTATTTGCTCCTAAAGTGTAATACTAAAGTATAAAAATATAAAATATACAAGATTTACAATTTACATATTTTGGTGATAGAATTTTGGAAGACCTTTGCCATGAATAATAATCAAATGGTAATGAATCATTTCCTAGCCTAAATGAAGAGAACAGAGACTTGGCAAACATGCTTGTCTATTTTTTTGTCCTTAGGGATTCATGGGTCTTTTCAGGGATAGGACCCTAACATAATTTTCTATCACTTCCCCCTGTTCAACAAAGCACATAGATATATTGATAAGCTGTTGACATAAAGCTGATGTGAGACTGGACCATTCTTACTGTGGATAGAAACTAATCCTTAACAAAACCATGAAACAAACAGCATTCTATTTCCTCTTTCAAAATACAAGGTCTGCGGTGACCTCTGCTAGAATGATTATTTTTAAATGCATTGATAAGAAATCTACTTACAATGCAAAAAGTATAATGTAATGTTTTCTAATCACCTACAAAACACAACTTAGTTTTTTGCATTAAGAAATAAGTTTACATACTTCTATACACAGTATCATATTTGTAATGCAAAAATATAGAGAAAATATTAATGAAATTACATTCAGGGTGTCAATAATAACTTTTGTTAGAAGAATGATTGTTTCCATTTGTATGTGTCTATATTTTACAAACTCCAATGACATACACATTTTGTGTATAACTGATTTTTTATTAAATTAAATAGCAGATAAATAGAACATTTTAGAGTATTTTAATGTTAATAGTGATATTTAATATTAACATGACAATACCTTAAGAGAACAAATCTAAATTCTAAAAATAAAAATAATTCCAAACAAACATTTGACTGACTTATTGCAAAATGTGTATTTTCCTCAAGCATCTGGTTCTTTGGGGCAGGGGAGATAAATTTGTGGTTGAGTGAATTTTTCATTGTGAGACCTCGGTTTTGGTATTTGGTGCCACATATAATTTAAGTGGTTTTCTGGTTTGTAATTCTCTCACTCATTAAAGAAACAAACAGAAATAATCCACTGAGATGAAAATGAATAAATTCCAGCAATTATTTCTCTCTTTCTTTTTCCTTCTTATTCTTTTTTTTTTTTTTTTTTTTTTTTTTTGCCACAAGGGTTATTGCTCAGTTCTTGTAACTGTGAATCCACCAGAACATTTGGGAGAGAAGGGAGAATAGAGAGGAGAGAGAGAAATAGGGACACCTGCATACCTGCTTCACCAATCATGAATTTTCACACTTTCATATAGGGAACAGAGGATTGAACCCAGGTCCTTGCAAATGACAATGCATGCACTCAACCAGTTGCGCCACCACCCAGTCTACAATGTAATTTTTCAAGGTAGTAATGGTTCTTAGAAATTGTTAACACCCATAATAATTAAAGTTTGGTCATCTCTGTATGAATGGTCTTGATAATAATGGAACTATTTCAACTATATCAAACTTATTTGACTCTAGAATTAACAGGGACCAATCTATGATATCCAGCCATTGGGAGACAAAATAGTAGCGATAGTAACTGAGGTACTACTCAGAGTTTGTTGGTAGTTGAATAAAGTCAACCAGAAATGATAGCTAGTATGTCACTCTCTTCTCTCTAGTTAGAAGTATGTCACAGTGTCAGAAAGCCTCTGAACCAACTAACTCAAGAGTAGCCTCTAGTGTGGAAGAAGAAATAGAAGAATTCTGGGGCTGTGTGGTGGTACACCTGGTTGAGCACACATGTTACAATGTGCAAGGACCAGAGTTCAAGCCCCTGCCCCCCACCTACAGGGTGAAATCTTTACAAGTGGTAAAGCAGGACTGCAGGTATCTCTCTGGCTCTCTCCCTTTCTATCTTCCCCTTCCTTCTCAAATTCTGGCTGTCTCTATCCAGTAAATAAATAAAGATAATTAAAAAAAGAAATAGAATGCTAATACTTTTAGTGCTACACTGAAAACATGTTTTATCAGATTTCTCACTGTATGTTTAAAATGAACTGTCATAAGTATCCTAAACAATTTTACTTATTTACTTACACTACAAATTCAAAACATAGAATGTAAATTTAACTGAAGGAATGCAATATAAGAACTTATTTAGGCAAGCTAAAAAGAGAAAATCACAAAGCATAAGCATTTTGATTGATTTTAGATAAAGACAGAGAGAGAGAGGTGGGAGGGAGAGGGAGAGGGAGAGGGAGAGGGAGAGGGAGAGGGAGAGGGAGAGGGAGAGGGAGAGGGAGAGGGAGAGGGAGAGGGAGAGGGAGAGGGAGAGGGAGAGGGAGAGGGAGAGGGAGATTCTTCCTTCACTGTGGTGGGGAACTGGTCCCAAACTTGGGTCCTGTAAATGACAGAGCAGTGCACTGTCCAAGTGAGCTGTCTTTTTGGCCCAGGACTAGTTTTAAGTTTTTTGGAATTATTTGAAGGCAACATTAGAAATGATGCATAAGCGAAAAGAAACCTAACATAAATATATTCTTCCTGGGAGTCCGGTGGTAGCACAGCAGGTTAAGTGCATGTGGTGAGAAGCGCAAGGACCAGCTCAAAGATCATCTCAAGGATCCCAGTTCCAGCCCTGGCTTCCTACCTGTAGGTGAATCCCTTCACAGGTGGTGAAGCAGGTCTGTAGGTGTTTATCTTTTTCTTCCCCTCCTCTTCAGTTCTCTCTGTCCTATCTAACAACAAATATACATATATATATATTTTTTTTCCTGAAAGAAAGCTATAAGTTTGGAGAACTAGTGTTGCACACCTAAGTGCCTCTGTTGAGTTACTTAAAATAATCTGAGCCCGCATATGTTAACAATGTGTTGTTTTCTTTGGAGAATGGCTCACTTTTGCTCCTATCATTTTGCTCATAATAGCTGAATTTCAGGTTACTATCAATAGAAAAATACTTAGAAATCTAGATTTTATGTGTGGTTGAAATATAACGCTTAGGAAAATAACTCATTTATGAGAGCAAACTTTGTAAAATAGAAAGAAACTAAAAGCAAATAGCAGTTAAAAAACTTTCATAAACTAAAGATATATAGTTATAGATTCGTAGTGTAAATATGTCCACTTATTTCAATATGTAGTAGAAGAGAGAGAACTGTGAGTTCCTACAACTACTTAGACTTGATATGAAACCTTTGGGATATACATGCTCCCAGATGAATTAGACTCTTCCCCTCTAAAAGTCACCAAATATAATATAATTTAGATTACTTCAGTTTCTTGAGCTTTAGATTTTATTCTATGAATTCACTATTTTGATATTCTTGATCTATATATTTGCATTTGCATAACAAATTCAAATTAAAATCTGCTTTCTGTTTCTCTTTATTTACATTTGTCCAAAATGCGTGCACAGATTTTGAGTGCTATAGCAAGTTCTGTGTCCCCTTCAGGTTGTTAAATTGTATTATGTGATGGCAACCATCTGCTTAAGACCTCACTTATCTCTTCCACTGAAATATTTGAATTAAAATTGACAATATTGCTCTTCTACAGGCACTTACCCAGAGAGCAAAGTGGTAGAAAATGGAGTCTAACTTAATACTTAAGTACCTTTCATATTCAATTATAATGCTATACAGTGTACTATGTAAAAATAAAGTGATACTGCAGAAAAATACAGATCTAATCAAGGAAATGGTATGGTTTATTCAAGATATCTCTTCTCCTTGCCAGAATATTAATAGAAAATGTTCATGTTTGGATATCTTGAACCAATATAGAAACTATTTAGTAGTGGAAATTCAAATTAGCTCACATAATTAATGACTTTTATCAGTAAGGGAATTTAAATCAATAGCTTCTCCCAGCAATTGTAAAGGCAGTGTGATAAGAACAGTATTGCACTTAGATTTAGAAGGACTGGCTTTCAATTTCTACTCTGGCCTCTCAACATACCTATTTAGAGATGTGCATATAATCACCTGGATCTAGTTCTCCATTAACTAGGGACATAAAAAAAGTTGATATTGCAGCATGATATGTTTTTTTTTTTTTTTTAGTAGCAAATAATGTGTGAAGTAAAATGCTGTGATACTTGCAAACTCTACAAAAGAAATTTAGTAGTACTATTGCAATGGAGCTGAGTTCCCTCTTAGGCCTTCCTAACTCTCTCTTTGGTAAGCTCAGAGACACTCTGAGGAAACTAAGAAGTAAATAGAACTAGAGCTTTATATTGTAACCAGGGCTATACTACTCCCAGATGAGTTTTGCAGACATAGTAAGGAGAGGGAAAGTCACTACAGTATCAAAGGTTCTCCCACATAGTGGGAGAACATGAGTCACACACATGACAAAGCAGGTGAATTATTCTGTCAGTCTATTTTGCTAGTCTAAACATAATACAGTTTGGCAGGGAATCCACTGCAACATAATAAGAAAAAGAGTTTGGAAGAATATAAAATGGAGTATTTTTTAGATGTTTACTGCCATGTTTTTTATGACTATTTATACTTCACTCCCCATTATTCATTATTTAGGATTAAATTATAGCATTGAAACTTCTCAATGAATTAATTTTTGTTGAATACCTGAAAAGAGGGTCTTTTTATTTAAAAAAGTATATATATATTTATAGGTTTATATATATAAAGATAAATAGAGATAGATGATAGGTAGATAGGCAGATGATATGTAGATAGATGATATACAAGAAAAAAATTGTGTTCTTGGATTTGAAGAGAAATAAATGCCTACACCTATATAAATGATTATTTTAGTCACACCTCTGGCTGAATTTAATTAACATTTTATAAAATATAAAGACTTTTATGTGAGGATTCTTCAGAAAGTATAATTTCAGGGGGCTCATAATTTTCAATATGTATTATAATTTTATCTGACACAGTCAACATAGCTTATACTATTTTTTCTCTTTTGTGCTATTTGTATTTAATTTTTATTAGTAGGAAAATAGTTTACAGTTCTGCAGTGAGTTGAGGATTCAGTTTGTCATCTCACTAACTCAGGTATCTGCAAAACACTCTTATCTTAAACTATGTTCATCATCATGTATGAGGACCTGAAAGACCCCTCTCTCCTCCCCTTACCCTAACCACTTCCCCAGATCCTTTGCTTTTGATGCAATATATCAAATTAGTACAAATATAACATTATGTTTATGCTTTCCATTTTTGTTAATTTCTGCTCATGATTGAGATCATTCCATATTCATCCTTTTTTTCTTGCTTATCTCACTTAACATGATGGCATAAAGAAGGTGACTACACCATTATAAATAGGCGAGTAGTACTGCATTGTGTATATATACCACAGCTTTCTTAGCTACTCATCTGTTGTTAGACATCTAAGTTACTTCCAAATTTAGGCTAGTGCAAATTGTGTAAACATAGATGTACACATATTTCTTTGGATGGGTGTTCAAGGATAAGGATATATCCAAGGAGAGGAATTGCAGTCATAAGTTAGGTCCATTTCAAGTCTTCTGAGAGTTCTCCAGACTGCTATCCACAGAGTTTGGACCAATGTACAATTTCAACAACAATGTAAAAATTCTCCTTCACAATGGGAATTTCATCAACATTTTGTTATCGTTCTTGTTGTTTTGCTTTGTTACTGTTCTTTCTGATGTATGCCATTCTCACAGAAGAGAGATGATATCTCAGTGCTGTCTTTATTTATATTTTTCTAATAATCAATGACTTTGTGGACTTTTTCATATGAATATTTACCCTTTTGTATCTCTTCTTTGGTGGATATTCTGACCTTATCATCTCCCTAATGTTTGATGTGCTTCTTTACTTGTTGCTGAGTTTGGTGAACTCTTTGTATATTTTGTTTATTAGCATTTCCATCTTATATATTGGTACTTCCTCCCATTTTGTATGGAGTCTCTAGATTTGGGTGATGCAGAACCTTTTAATTTTATGTAGTCCCATTGGTTTACCTTTATTTTGGTTTTCTATAAGTTTCTTTCATTTTTATTTTATTTATTTATTTTTATTTATAAAAAGGAAACATTGACAAAACCATAGGATAAGAGCAGTACAACTTTGCATAATTCCCACCACCAGACCTCCGTATACCAACCCCTCCCCTGATGGATTTCCTATTCTTTAATACTCTGGGAGTGTGGACCCAAAATCATTGTGGGATGCAGAAGGTGATGGTCTGGCTTCTGTAATTGCTTCCCCACTGAACATGGGTGTTCACTAGTCGATCCATACTCCCAGTCTGCCTCTCTCTTTCCCTAGTGGGGTAGGGCTCTTGGAAAGCAGAGCTCCAAGGCACATTGCTGGGGTTGTCTGTCCAGGGAAGTCTGGTTGCATCCTGTTAGCATCTGGAACCTGGTGGCTGAAAAGAGAGTTAATATACAAAGCCAAACAAACTGTTGGACAATTATGGACCTAAAGGCTGGAATAGTGCAAGTGAAGCATTGGGAGGTCCTCCATTTTGTAGATAGCTAGTAGGCATATTTTAGTTATATTTCAAAGGGCCTGTAGATATACTAGTGGGTTTTTTGTTTGTTTGTTTGTTTGTTTTGTTTTGTTTTGTTTTATTTTGCCTGCACCTGAAATCTGATCTGCAGGTGAATCCTAATTGTTATCTGGGGAGATGATGTCATGGCTGGGAAAAGGACCAGAAAGCTGGATCAGGGAAGAGAGTAGCTCCGTAATACAGGAAAGGTGTATAAATATTGCTGTAAACCCTATCAATTTGATTTCTTCTGTGGTTGTATAAGTTTTAATCTTGATGCCTAAATCCTGATAAAATTTGATCATTCCAGGCTGGGGAGATAGCATAATGGTTAGAAAGACTTTCCTGCCTGAGGCTGTGAGGCTTGCTGGCCTGGCCACAGGCAAGAGTGCTAGGCAATGACTTGCAGGTAATCTTGATACTGCTATGTGCCAATGTACTTGTCTCTTCTTATGCAAAGTCCATCACCCAGAGTATATGTCTGTCTGTTATTCCTCTAACACTATGATGCACTGTGTTGGTTTATAATATTCTTTGACTCTATTTAGTTCTAGTTAGTGTTATCTTCTACAGATTATATAATGCTCTATACAGCTGTATGATATAAAATAGTATAGTTAAAACAAACTTTAAATTTATACAAGTGTTTGTAGATATTTATTCATATCTTTCTCTTAATGCAACTTTTAATTTTTTAATTATATAATATTTTATTATTATTTATTTTTCCAATCTATTTTTATGGAGATGATAATTTATGATATATTTCTTGACACATGGGAGCAATTTTCCATTTCAGCATGACAAGTATCTATATCCCACTCCTGCTAGAAGAGTGAGAATTCAGAATTTTACAAAATAAAATAACTTTTGTCATGTTAATATATATATAATATATATGAATTAAACTGAAGACTGAACTAATTATGCTTTCTGCAGTGTAGGGAAGTTAAGAACAAAATCTTCAGCAGACAAAATTTCAACTAGCCCTTTTGGAATCCAGCCTTTTCAGTGATAGAGACGAATAAAAACAACACTACAGTACGATTCCACGTGGTGAAAGAAACATATATGATGTATATGAACTTGGTGAAAAAATAAATAGAAATGTCAGGAGTGTTAAAAGTTGGCCAGCACAAAGTGTTTAGACCTCTCACCAGCAGTCTGAAAGGTTTTGACCTTGTATCATGGCTTTTGCAGCATGGGAGGTGTAATTGAAAAATAAAAAAAGATGGTGTAAATATGGCATATTCACTTTTTTTTATTTCAGAAAGGAGACATTAAGCAAACCATAAAATAAGAGGGGTACAATTCCCATAACCCGATCTCCATATCCCATCCGCTCCCCTTATAGCCTTCCCATTCTCTATCTCTCTGGGAGTATGGATCCAGGGTCATTGTGGGTTGCAGAGGGTGGAAGGTCTGGCTTCTGTAATTGCTTCCCCGCTGAACATGGGCTTTGACTGGTCAATCCATACTCCCAGTCTGCTTCTCTCTTTCCCTAGTAGGGTGGGGCTCTGACAAAGTGGAGCTCCAGTACACATTGATGGGGTCGTCTGTCCAGGGAAGTCTGGTCAGCATCTTGCTGGCATCTGGAACCTGGTGGCTGAAAAGAGAGTTAACATACAAAGTCAAACAAATTGTTGACCAATCATGGACTTAAAGACTGGAATAGTGCAGATGAAGTGTTGGGAGGTATTCCCTGCATGCTCTTGTGTACTTCTGCTTTCAGATATATATTTTTTCCCTCGTTCATGGGAACGTGTGAACCTATGCTCTATCTCAGGGGACCTGGACTATATCTAGGTTTGGGACTTTATTGGGGAGTGGAACACCTGGAACGGAATTAGAGAATACTATGAAAGGAAAGGTCCCACCCGAGTGATGAAGCTGAAGGGTTGTCATTCCACACCTGAAGTCTCTGGTCACAGTCTGAAGTGAAGCATGCTGGGGTGGCACTCGTTGTGTTGATTAGGTTGCGATCCGCGGATGCAATATTATTTGATTTGAATTGAGAGCAGCATGCTGAAAAGTGGGCCTCACCCTAAGGTTCCAGGTCTGGGGGAAATATAGGCTCTATAGTGGAAATGTGAGGTTCCTGTTGTCTTAGGGTTCAAGAAGACAATGGATAGTTATTGTTATCATCACATTATTTGGTGATTGGGTTAAGTTTGAAAAGTCCCTTTGATAGGGTTTGGGGTGTAGTACCCAGCATCTTGTATATAGCTGTGCTACGGGTTGCTTCTGTTCTCCCTGGTCTAGGCTTTGGGAGAGACATCATATCAAAGACAGCCTATGTATTATAAAGACTCAGTCTGCGTTTTAAGAAGTTCTAGACATATCATCAGTTTTTCGCCTCTCATATTAATTAAATAGTGGTTTGTATGTTTACATTTTAATAGGATTATACATAAACACCACTCCTACCACCAAAAGACTGTGTCCCATCCCCACCAGCCACCCCTGCCCCCCACCCCCACCAAACTGGCCACCCTCCCCTTCACCACAAGGTTTTTGCATTAGTACCCTGCTCTCGATTTAATCAGATCCTGCTTTAAATTTCCCTTTCTGTTCTTCTTTCTCAACTTCTGTTGATGAGTGGGGCCATCCCATACTCATTTTTATCTTTCTGACTTAGCTCACTCAACATAATTCCTTCTATCTCTGTCCAAGATGGGTCAGATAAGGTGGGCTCATTGTTCTTGATAGCTGCATAGTATTCCATTCCACAGCTTTCTCAGCCACTCATCTGCTGTTGGGCACCTGGGTTGCTTCCAGGTTTTAGCTATTATGAATTGTGCTGCTATGAACATAGGAGTAAACACCTCTTTTTGGTTGGGTGTTATAGAATCCTTGGGGTATATCCCCAGGAGAGGAATTACTGGGTCATATGGAAGGTCCATGTCTAGCCTTGTGGGAGTTCTTCAGACTGCTGTCCAGAGAGGCTGGACCAATTTACATTCCCACCAGCAGTGTAGAAGGGTTTCTCTGTCCCCATAGCCTCTCCAACATTTGTTGCTGCTGTCCTTTTTGATGTAGGCCATTCTCACAATAGTGAGGTGGTATCTCAATGTTGTCTTTATTTGTATCTCTCTGACAATTAGCGACCTGGAACAGTTTTTCATATGTTTGTTAGCCTTTTGTATCTCCTCTGACGTGAATGTTTTGTTCATATCCTCTGCCCATTTATGGATGGGGTCATTTGCTTTTTTGGTGCTAAGTTTGCTGAGTTCTTTGTATATTTTGGTGATTAGTTTCTTGTCTGATGTTTGGCATGTGAAGATCTCCCATTCTGTGAGGGGTTTCTTTGTTTGTGTGATAGTTTCTTTTGCTGTGCAGAAGCTTTTCAATTTGTTGTAGTCCCATTGGTTTGTTTCTGCTTTAGTCTTCCTTGCAATTTGGTTTGTTCCATCAAAGATGTCCTTGAGGTTTAGGTGGGAAAGTGTTTCACCAATGTTTTCCTCTAAGTATTTGATAGTTTCTGGTCTGACATCCAGGTCTTTGATCCACTTGGAGTTGATTTTTGTCTCTGGTGAGATAAGGTGGTTCAATTTCATTCTTCTGCATGTTACAACCCAGTTGACTCCAGGGTTATCACTGTGGCTGGCCACTTGCCCTACAAATCCACTGCTCCTGTTGGCCTTTTTTTTTTTTTTTCTATTTTACTGGATAAGACAGGAAGAAATTGAAAGGGGAGGGGTAGATAAAGAAGTAAAGAGAAAGATAGACACCTTCAGGACTGCTTTACCACTTGTGAAGTGAACCCCTTCAAGGGGGGGCCTAGGTGCTCAAAGCAGGCTCCTTATGCAGATCCGCTATGTACTAAGTATGCTCCACTGCCTAGCCCACATTCAATATCTATCTTCATTTAAATGAATTTTCTAAGTTACTTAAACATGTTTGGCATTGTTGCCCCCTGTTTCTCAACCCTACAGTGTTATGTGAATAGATGTTCTCTTAAGAGATGTTGGTTTCTAATTTTTTAAAATATCTTTTATTAACTGAACGTTGAATTCTAGTATCATAAGATTTTAGTAATATAATCACATCATTCTCTCTCTGTATCTCTAATATGCATACATATTATGAATGTGTGTGTGTGTGTGTACACAACTCATATTACCTGTTTAGTCTCATAATTTGATTTCTCTAATATCTGGAAAATTATGTGTAAAATAATACCTTCCTAGTTCAAACCACTCTTACTGCCAACTAGAAATATTGACTTGCTTCCCTACTAATTTCTCCATGCCTGCTTTTGTCTATTTATTGTACTCAGAATCAGAACGAACTCCAAGCAACACAGTAGTATATCTTTTAAATATGAATATTAAAATTATTCACCCAAGAACCCAAGTTCAGGGGCTGTTGAAATAGCTCACTTGAATGCTGACCTACTTTGTCATGTGAACAACCCAGGCTTGAACTACATCCCCCATTGAATTGAAGGGCACTTGGGTGCCCCTCTCTTTCATTCTCTATGTACCTTTCCCTCGTCTATCCAATAAATAAATAAATAAGATAAAAATAAGCTCAAGTTTTAAGTATTCTATCAATGAGTATACCTCCACTTTAAACCAGCATGTATTTATGTATTTTTTCCTTTCATCCCTTTCATATAATATGAAGTGCTGCTTTTGATTTCCTCTGCCTCAAATAAAGGTTTTTTATGTCCTTATCGTCCTTCCTTCTCCTTTTCTTCCCATTTCTTCTCATCCTCTTCTTTCTTCTTTTCTAGTTCTTCCTTTCTAGATAGAAGAAAAGATGCAGAAAAAAAAAGAGGGGAGGAGAAAGCAAGAGGAGGGGCAGGTGGAAAAGAAAGGGAGAGAGGCAGGAGGCTGACTCAAATCTGAACAGTGTGTATGGCAAAGCAGCACACTATCCAAATAAATTATTCTGCTGGTCCTGTTTTCTTCCTACTTATACTATTCTTAGTCTTAGGTAAATTAGTTACAACTTAGTTCATACCACCCCTGTAGTAAAAGTAGCCCATAAACATGCCCTAAGTTGATTAGAACTCATTTTATATACTCATGGATCTTACCTCAATATATAGTTATTAATTTGCTATAACAAACTCAATATACTAAGAATGTGTTTGATATATTTATCTTTTATTTACTAACTTTTGTTTCTTTTAGGAGACAGAATAAAGATCATGGGGACAGCTCTCCAGAAAGTGGAAGAATAAACATATGTGGAGATGAAGGAGAGACAAGGAAAAGGATGTAATGTGGGAAGAAATATTGGTTCTTTGGAGAACAAAGGGAGTCAAATCCATTTTGATTTCTGGCCTCATATATTCAAAAGTAAGATTTAACTGCACATGAAGCAAATTTTAGCCAAGCATAAAGGACTTCTCAGACTTATTAATAATATTCAGTGGCATTAGTACAGCTTGCAAAACCTTAGAAAATCCATAGAGTATACAAATCCTGAATTTTATGTACTTATATTCCATAAAGACATGTAGGGTGATAATATATTTCCAGATACAAATCAGATTTTGATTCAGGAACTGCCAAGCTGTATTCTGAATTTGGCACTCATAAATTATGCAAGTCATAATTTAGGGGAAACAATTCCAAATAGAAGAACATATTTTCCTCCCTATTTTTTCTACAGTTGTAGGAACTTGCATATGCACAGTTTCAATGGTCTCAATCAGATAGGGTCGGGGGGGGGCAGAGATATGAAGGGGAGTTGGTTTCAGTGTTGCTTCCAATGGTGCCAAGTCATCTCCTAATTAGTGTTAGAGTGTGAAAATTGTCTGTATTCCTGGCAAGGTAAGTCAACTATTTGGTGAACCGTCTTTCCAGGACAAGAATAAGTTTTTTGATATACATATTTTATTGGGGAGTTAATGGTTTATAGTACAGTTGTTGACACATTCATATAATTTCTCATAGCATCATTATAGATGTCTGAAAAACACTCTCATCCCCAGCCTAGGTCCTTTTCCACTATCTGGCAAAAGGACCCCAATACATCCACCCCAGGACCCCTCACACCTTTTCCTCTCCAGAGTTCTTTGCTTTGGTGCAATACACTAAACCGGTCAAGCTTTAGTTTGTGTTTTCCCTTTTCTATTCATGTTTCTCAAGTTTTGGCTATGAATAAGGATGTCTCATATTCATCCTTCTCTTTCTGTCTTATTTTACTTAACATGATTTATTCAAGCTCCATCCAGGATGGGGTGAAGAAAGTGAATTCACCATTTTTAGTAGCTGAGTAGTATTCCATTGTATATATAGACCACAAATATCTCAGCCACTCTTCTGTCGTTGGACACCAGTTGCTTCCATGTTTTGGCTATTAAAAATTGTGACACTGTGAACATGTGTATACATGAATCTTTTTGAATGGCTGTGTTTGGTTCCTTAGGATATATTCCCAGGAGAGTAATTGCAGGGCCATAGGATAGGTTCATTTCTGACCTTGTGAGAGTTCTCCAGACTGTTCTTCACAGTGGGTGTACCAATTTATACTTCTCTACTTTAAGTATCAAAATTAATTAATTATTTAATAAAACTGAGGGGCCAGGTGGTGGCATACTTGGTTGAGCTCACATGTTACAGTTTTCAAGAATATGGGTTTGAGCTCCTGGTCCCCACTTAGAGGGGGAAAGATTTGTAAGTGGTGCAGTAGTGTTGTAACACATATCTTTCTGTTTCTCTGTCTCCCCTTTCCCTCTTAATCTCTGACTGTACACTAACTAAAGATATATCTTTTAAATGAGTAAGTCACTTAAAAAAACTGATCAATCTTTAGCCACATATGTAGGTAACTATTATTTATCAAAGATTTATTGAGCGTGTAAGAGACAGAGAAACCAGAGCACTGCTCACATATATGTGAAACTAGGTAACACATTTGTAGTTTCACATATATATGGAATATGTCTTGCCTATTGAGATATCCCCCTAAATACTATAATAATTATCAATAGATTTCTCATTGTATATATTACTTTTGATTTTTTTCAATCAAATATAATGATTTTTTTTATTTGTAAATTACGATTTTTTCAGAGTTTAGGGAAAAACAGCAATATACTTGATTTAAATAACTGCTTGTGTTTTAATGGAATTTTTATAACACAAATTTGCTTATTTGATTTTTTTGATTACTGGTGAAAGATTTTCTTTCTTTTTATTTCAACATTAGTGTAACTTCATTGAGAAAATGTTCATTTATAGGACTGCTGTCATGAGAGCACATTTCTACATTCTTCTTCTAGCGTTTGCCCTTCTTCCACAGCCAGTCAACAGCGTCAGGTTGAGCCTGATGTAAAGTTTCGAGACCTCCTTTGAATCTGGAGAGGTGGCAGTCGTTGACTATGTGGGTCATAGTCAGTCTGTAGCTGCAGGGCAGTTTGGGTCATCTCTGGCTCCCCAGAGATGGAACATCTCGGCACACCAGCCATGGCCTGTTCGATAACGATTGAGGAGGGCCCAATCATAACGTGTTAGGTCAAAGCCGGGTTGACGCTTGCAGGGGTCTGTGATAGGTGTTTGTTCTTTACCTCAGCTGACTGCCAACTCTGTTTCCAAGAGTCTGGAACAGAGAAGTTCAGTGTAGGCATAGGGGACCAGATTGGGTGACAAGACGTCAAGCGTTGGACAGGGTGGGCGAAGATATCCGCGTATATTGGAAGGTCTGGTTGAGCGTAGACGTGGGAAATGAACTTAGATGATGCCGCATCCCGACTAATATCTGGTGGGGCGATGTTGCTAAGAACTGGCAGCCATGGAACCGGGGTGGAATGGATGGTTCCAGAAATTATCC
The DNA here is from genome assembly GCF_950295315.1 of Erinaceus europaeus. NCBI lineage: Eukaryota > Metazoa > Chordata > Mammalia > Eulipotyphla > Erinaceidae > Erinaceus > Erinaceus europaeus. The sequence continues at coordinate 34,420,784 of NC_080175.1, forward strand.
TCATAGAGGAATATAATTTGGAATCGACCAAGTGGACATGGGGGCTACAGAACCATACTGGGGCACAGTATTCTGCAGTGGAATAGCATAATGCCAGAGATGATGATCGTAGTGTGGAAGCGCTTGCGCCCCATGAGGAATTGGCCAGTCTTGCAATGATGTTATTCCTCACACCCACCTTTGCTGCAGTTTTTATGAAATGTACGTGAAATGAGAGGGTGCGATCGAGAGTAACGCCAAGATAGACTGGCTGGGCTTCATGCCGGATTCTCATATTGCCAAGCTGCACATCAAGCTCACGAGAGGCCGAGGCATGGTGTAGATGGAAAACAGATGATACCGTTTTTGCAGTGCTAGGGATTAGTCGCCATTTTTTACAGTAATCAGATATCAGAGACATGTCTTTCGTGAGTGTTTCCTCGAGGATGTCGAACTTTGATGCCTGAGTTACACAGCAGATGTCATCGGCGTAGATGAACTTCCTTGAAGAAGTTTCTGCGAGGTCATTGATGTAAATATTAAATAGTGTAGGAGCCAGAACAGATCCCTGGGGGAGGCCACTTGAGACAAGTCTCCATCTGCTAGACTTGTCACCCAGATGCACCCGGAATCTTCTGTTTTGGAGAAGAAACGATATAGTGTTGGCCACACATGGAGGCAGGCATCTTGAGATCTTGACTAGGAGACCACGGTGCCAGACTGTGTCATAGGCTGCTGTGAGATCAACAAAGACAGCACCGATTCTTCTGGAATCCATTTTCAATGTAAGTTGAGAGGGCCAGGACTTGTTCTCAGGTAGATCTTCCTGAGTGGAAACCAGCTTTGGTGGGTGATAGGAATTTCTCTGTAAGAGGAGAAATAAGATAGCGGTTTTGGGGAAGATGGCGGACTGAGAAGCTGCTAGCAGCGTGTGCTCTGATCACATCTGGAAATGGTACGATTTTCTGCATTTAGCAGGCCAGTCAATAATTATAGTCATCAGAGAGGTGACTACAATTTAATTTGGGTTAAGAATTAGAGTAAAGGTGGCACGGACTAGCGGGCGGGCTGCTCCAGACTTCCCAGGCGGCGGCAGGCAAGACGGGTACGCCGGGCATTGTCCTCCGCCCGGGAAGGCGGCTCCTCTGCCGGTTGCAGAGCGCTGCTGGGCAGCAGGCAGAGGACTCGGGTGGAGCACTATAGCTCAGGGACTTTCTCTTGGGAGTCTCCAGGGACCACCGCGACCCTGAGGGCAGATCCAAAGACTTCTTAAGTATAGCTTTCATTGGATCAAAGGACTTGGAGCTAGTTTTCATTTTCAAGAAAATCCTTTAAGAAAAGTCTAGAGGGGGGTTTCCCAGAAGATGGCGGACTGAGAAGCTGCTAGCCGCTGAGCTCCGAACACATCCCCTGGAAACAATAGGATTTTCTGCCTTTAGCAGGCCAGCCAATAAGGTGTCATAGCGGTGACAAGGAGATGACTAAAACTTAATTTGCGTTAAGAATTAGAGTAGGGGAAAAAATTCTTTTTTCTTCCTTTTAATTTTCAAGCATACCTCCCCTCCCCCCACCACAAGCAGTCCCTGGGGACCAGCTCCTAGAAGGATACCCCACACCACCAAACAGGGTGCTTTTTTGAATTCACTGATACACATTTGGGAAGTTCCTTGCACTGCTCTTTAATTACAACTCTTTTTCTTATCTTCTCTCTTTTCTCTCTCTTGTCTCTCTCTCTCTCTTTTTTTAATCTTGTCATACACTTCTTCCTTCTTCTTTGCATTTCTGAATTTGTGAATTACTTTGGGGAAGAAATCTGACTCAGAGCGGACTCTCTATGTGTGTATCTCTGCTCTAGTTCCCTTTCCCCTCTTGTTACCCCTAGAATATATGGTGGATAGTAGATTTGCATAACTGTCTATTCTTGCTATCCTCTTTTTCATTTCTCTTTCTTATTCACTGGGATTTGGTTACTATTTTTTCATGGACTGGAGAAATTGTTTGGATAACTGGTAACAATTAAACTACTTCAAAACTTACTTCAGTTGCTACTGTAATTACGGATGTTGTTGAGTGCAATTGTCATAAAGGCATTTAGTACAGTGTTACTTGTACTCAAGACACAACAACTGAGGAACAACAGAGCATAAAAAAGAAGAAAGAAACACATAAATAAAAAAATGGGTAGATAAAAAACAAATAAAACTGCTACTCCAATGAATGAAGACAAGAGCACAGAAGAAACTACAAATCAGCCAGAATAAACCATAGATAAGAAAAGTATGCAAGCAATAATAAACTTATTAATCAAAGAAATGAAAACAACATTGGAGGAAAGGAATGGCAGTATTAGGGAAACAACAGTTGAGACCCACAAGGAAAGTACTGATTATCTTGAGGCAATTAGAGCACTGAAAGCTGAAATAGCTATAATGAAGAAAGAAGCTGAGGAAAGGGAAAACAGACTAACAGAAGCAGAAATAGAATTAGTCAGAGGATGAGTTAGAGAAAACAAAGAAAGAGGTGAAAGAGCTTAAAAAGAGATTGAGAGACACTGAAAACAACAACAGAGACATATGGGATGATATCAAAAGAAGTAACGTTCATATAATTGGCCTGCCAGAGAAAGAAAGAGAGGAAGGGGAAGCAAAAATTCTAGAGGAAATAATACAAGAATACTTGCCAGACCTGAATAACAGAAAGGATATCAAGGTTCAAGAGGCCCAGAGAGTACCAAACAGAATCAACCCAGACCTGAAGACAGCAAGACACATCATAGTCACAATGAGAAGAAGTAAGGATAAAGAAAGGATCCTAAAGGCTGCAAGAGAGAAACAAAAAGTCACATACAAGGGAAAACCCATAAGATTATCTGCAGACTTCTCCACTCAAACTCTAAAAGCCAGAAGGGAATGGCAAGATATCTATCGAGCCGTGAATGAAAAAGGGTTTCAACCAAGGATAATATATCCTGCTAGACTTTCATTCAAATTAGATGGAGGGATCAAAAGCTTCTTAGATAAACAACAGGTAAAGGAGGCAACCATCACCAAGCCGGCCCTGAAAGAGGTACTAAAAGACCTCTTATAAACAAGAACATCACTATAATATTTGCAATATATCAGAGCAAACAAATTCTTTTTTAGAACAATGGCACTACAATACATTAAATCCATAATATCAATAAATGTCAATGGCTTAAACTCACCCATCAAAAGGCACAGGGTGGGGGGATGGATCAGAAAACATAACCCAACCATATGCTGCTTGCAAGAATCCCATCTGTCACAACAAGATAAACACACACTTAAAGTGAAAGGATGGAAAACTATCATTCAGGCTAACGGACCACAAAAAAGGGCATGAACAGCCATTCTCATCTCAGATACGATAGATTTTAAATTAAATAAAGTAATAAAAGATAGGCAAGGACATTACATAATGATTAGAGGATCAATCAGCCAAGAATACTTAACAATTATTAACATCTATGCACCAAACGAGGGAGCATCTAAATACATTAAGCATCTACTGAAAGAATTTCAAAAATACATCAATAGTAATACAATAATAGTGGGAGACTTCAATACCCCACTCTCACACTTAGACAGATCAACAAAGCAGAGAACCAATAAAGATACAAGAGAATTGAATGAAGAGATCAACAGACTAGACCTCTTGGACATTTTCAGACTCCTCCACCCCAAAAAACTGGAATACACCTTCTTTTCAAATCCACATAACACATACTCAAGGATAGACCACATGTTAGGCCACAAAGACAGCATCAATAAGTTCAAGAGCATTGAAATCATCCCAAGTATCTTCTCAGACCACAGTGGAGTAAAACTAACATTTAACAACAAACGGAAAATTATTAAAAGACACAGAATTTGGAAACTAAACAACATACTCCTTAAGAACCACTGGGTCAGAGACTGACTCAGGCAGGAATTCAAATGTTCCTGGAAACTAATGAAAATGAAGACACAACCTATCAAAATATTTGGGACACAGCTAAAGCAGTACTGAGAGGGAAACTTATAGCCATACAACCGCATATTAAACACCAAGAAGGAGCTCAAATGAACGACCTTACTACACACCTCAAGGACTTAGAGGAAGAGGAACAAAGGAACCCTACAGCAACCAGAAGGACAGAAATCACTAAAGTTAGAGCAGAAATAAACAACATTGAAAATAAAAGAACCATACAAAAGATCAATGAAGCCAAATGTTGGTTCTTTGAAAGATTAAACAAAATTGACAAGCCCCTAGCCAGACTGACCAAACAAAAAAGAGAGAAGACTCAAATTAACATAATTGTAAACAATGGAGGAGATATCACAACTGACACCACAGAAATCCAGAGAATCCTGCAAAACTTCTATAAAGAGCTATATGACACCAAGCTGGAGAATCTGGAAGAAATGGTACAATTCCTAGAAACCTATGCACTTCCAAAACTGAACCAAGAAGAACTACAAAATCTAAATGCACCAATCACAGAAAAAGAAATTGAAACCGTTATTAAGAATCTCCCCAACAACAAAAGTCCTGGTCCAGATGGCTTCACAAACGAATTCTAAAAAACTTTCAGGAAACAGTTAATACCCATACTTCTTAAGCTATTCCATAAGATTGAAGAAACAGGAATACTCCATTCCACCTTTTATGAAGCCAACATCACTCTGATACCAAAATCTGATAGGGACAGAACAAAAAAGGAAAACTACAGAACAATATCTATGATGAACATAGATGCCAAAATATTAAACAAGATCTTGGCCAACCGGATACAGCAACACGTCAAAAAGATTGTTCATCACTACCAAGTGGGATTCATCCCAGGAATGCAGGGTTGGTTCAGCATCTGTAAGTCAATCAATGTCATTCACCACATCAATAAAAGCAAAGCCAAAAACCACATGATTATCTCAATAGATGCAGAGAAAGCCTTTGACAAAATCCAACACCCATTCATGCTCTAAACTCTACAAAAAATGGGAATACATGGGAAATTCCTCAAGATAGTGGAGTCTATATATAGCAAACCTACAGCCAACATCATACTCAATGGACAGAAGCTGAAAGCATTCCCCCTCAGATCGGGGACTAGACAGGGCTGTCCTCTGTCACCGTTACTCTTCATCATATTATCGGAAGTTCTTGCCATAGCAATCAGGCAAGAGAAAGAAATCAAAGGAATACAGATTGGAAGGGAAGAAGTCAAGCTCTCACTATTTGCAGATGATATGATAGTATACATAGAAAGACCTAAAGAATCCAGTAGAAAATTACTGGAAGTTATTAGGCAATATAGCAAGGTATCAGGCTACAAAATCAATGTACAAAAATCAGTGGCATTTCTTTATGCAAACACTAAATCTGAAGAAGAAGACATCCAGAAATCATTCCCATTTACTGTTTCAGCAAAATCAATCAAATACCTAGGAATAAAGTTGACCAAAGAAGTGAAAGACTTGTATGCTGAAAACTATGAGTCGCTACTCAAGGAAATAGACACTGATACCAAGAAATGGAAAGATATCCCATGCTCATGGATTGGAAGAATAAATATCATCAAAATGAATATTCTCCCCAGAGCCATATACAAATTTAATGCAATACCCATGAAAGTTCCACCAAGCTTCTTTAAGAGAATAGAACAAACACTAGAATCATTTATCTGGAATCTGAAAACACCTAGAATTGCCAAAACCATCTTTAGGAAAAGAAACAGAAATGGAGGCTTCACACTCCCAGACCTTAAACTATATTATAAAGCCATCATCATCAAAACTGCATGGTACTGGAACCAAAATAGGGACACAGACCAGTGGAACAGAATTGAAACCCCAGAAGTAAATCCCAACACCTATGGGCATCTAATCTTTGATAAGGGGGCCCAAAGGATTAAATGGAAAATGGAGGCTCTCTTCAATAAATGGTGCTGGGAAAACTGGGTTGTAACATGCAGAAGAATGAAATTGAACCACTTTATCTCACCAGAAACAAAAATCAACTCCAAATGAATCAAAGACCTAAATGTCAGACCAGAAACAATCAAATACTTAGAGGAAAACATTGGTAAAACACTTTCCCACCTACACCTCAAGGACATCTTTGATGAATCAAGCCCAATTGCAAGGAAGGCTAAAGCAGAAACAAACCAATGGGACTACATCAAATTGAAAAGCTTATGCACATCCAAAGAAACTATTAAACAAACAGAGAGACCCCTCACAGAATGGGAGAAGATCTTCACATGCCAGACATCAGACAAGAAACTAATCATCAAAATATATAAAGAGCTCAGCAAACTAGCACCAAAAAAGCAAATGACCTCATCCAAAAATGGGCAGAGGATATGAACAAAACATTCACCTCAGAGGAGATCCAAAAGGCTAACAAACATATGAAAAACTGCTCTAGGTCACTGATTGTCAGAGAAATGCAAATTAAGACAACACTAAGATACCACCTCACTCCTGTAAGAATGGCATACATCAAAAAGGACAGCAGCAACAAATGCTGGAGAGGATGTGGGGACAGAAGAACCCTTTTACATTGCTGGTGGTAATGTAAATTGGTACAGCCTCCGTGGAGAGCAGTCTGGAAAACTCTCAGAAGGCTAGACATGGACCTTCCATATGATCCAGTAATTCCTCTCCTGGGGTTATACCCCAAGGACTCCATAACACCCAACCAAAAAGAGGTGTGTACTCCTATGTTCATAGCAGCACAATTCATATTAGCTAAAACCTGGAAGCAACCCAGGTGCCCAACAACAGATGAGTGGCTGAGAAAGCTGTGGTATATATACACAATGTAATACTATGCAGCTATCAAAAACAATGAACCCACCTTCTCTGACCCATCTTGGACAGAGCTAGAAGGAATTTTGTTAAGTGAGCTAAGTCAGAAAGATAAAGATGAGTATGGGATGATCCCACTCATCAACAGAAGTTGACTAAGAAGATCTGAAAGAGAAACTAAAAGCAGGACCTGATCAAATTGTAAGTAGGGCACCAAAGTAAAAACCCAGTGGTGAAGGGTAGACATGTAGCTTCCTGGGCCAGTGGGGGGTGGGAGTGTGCAGGAGGGATGGGTCACAGTCCTTTGGTGGTGGGAATGGTGTTTATGTACACTCCTAGCAAAATGTAGACATATAAATCAGTAGTTAATTAATATGAGAGGGGGAAAATCAATTGTATGTCTCAAAGTTTCTCAAAACACAAACTGAATCCTTTTAATATATAGGCTGTGTATTTGATACGCGGACTCTCTCAAAAGCCTAGACCAAGTAGATTAGAAGCATCCAATGGCACAGCTATATACAAGATACTGGATACTGTACAGCAAACCATAACAAAAGGACTTTTCAAAGTTAACCCAATTAACAAATAATGCGATGATAACATTAACTATCGATTGTCTTTTTGAACCCTAAGACAGCAGGAACCTCACATCTCCACTATAGAGCCCCTACTTCCCCCAGTCCTGGAACTGGGCCCAGTACCCAGATGTGTCTCCCAATCCAAACCAAATAATACTGCATCCGCCGTTCACAACCTAACCAACGCAACGATTGACACCTCAACATGCTTCACCTCAGACTGTGTCCAGAGACTTCACGTGTGGAATGACAACCCTTCAGCTTCATTACTCGGGTGAGACCTTTCCTTTTATAATACACTCTAATTTCATCTCAGGTAGTTCACTTTCTAACAAAGTCCCATAACCTAGATATACACCAGTTTCTGTGAGAGAGAGCTTATGTTCACACATACCCATAAACTACTGCAAAATATATACCTGAAAGCAGAAGTACACTAGAGTTTGCAGTGAGTACCTCCCTAACACTTCCTCTCCACAATTCCAAGCTTGGGATCCATGATTGCCCCACCCCCAAAAAAACTATTTTAAATCTTGAGACTTTGCCTTCTCCCAGCTTATTTCTCCTATGTATTTAGGATGAAATTAGGCCCAAGTCTAATCTTATTTGGGCAGTGCATACTGACTGAGCTTTTGGAAATTATACAGTCTAAGAAGAAACTGATATCATCACTGTGTTTTTTTTATTTTTTAGTCTCACAAGATTACTCAGCAAAAAGGCTAAAATTGGCAGATAGGCAGAAAAAGAGTGATTTTTAGCAATCCTTTGTTCTGATGCTAGAGGGAGAGTTTGGTCAAATTATATGTCTGACACAACTATGTATATCTTTTACCTTGGTTTGTGCAAGAAATTGTAATTTTCTCATGTTGTCCTATAGCCAAAATGTTTGACAACTGAATTATAAGTTAATGGTCCTCACCTTTGCATCCCCATCTTCTAATTCACTGAAAATTTATTAAGCTATATACCAAAAGTACAAGATGTCAAGTACAATGAAAGTACACAGACTTGCAAACCAATAAGCACAAAGTATAGTGTATATGGAAAAATGTAGTTATAAGAAGACATTTACTATTTTAAGAGGTGAAAATATCATTCCAGAGGAGTTATATTTCTATTAATTGGTTGATTGGAGAAGTAATCATGTATAAGATAGATGTAAGTCTACCACACCCATTACCAACTGGTTACCTTCTTCCATCAAAGGATCCAATGAGTCCCCAAGTCCCTTTCCACCACTTCCCACCTCACCTTGTAGAATTCTTGGCTCTGCAATGGACCTGAGCTGATTGAAGCCTTACATTTTCCCTTTCTATTTTTTGAAGTTCCACCTCTGAGTAATGTCATCTAATACTCCTCCTGCTCCTCTTGATGTAGTTCACTTTTTTTAAAATCTACAATTACAATAAGGATGACAATTTAGTACTGGTATCTGTACAGTGGTAAATATTGGTCACACAGCTAGGTGACTGAGGCAAGGAGGAGAGTTACGTCTTGTGACTGTGTGTGCATGAGTCTGGTCTTCAGCTGAACATCTGACACTATCATAGGAGAATTTGGACTATAGAGAGACTATATCCTTTTTTTTGATATTCAGAGATAGGTTTTTCTATAATTGAACCAGTTTTCTAGCTATTACTATGAACACCAAAAGGTCTCTGCAATTTTATGTCAAAGTTATCTTTATAAATATATGTAAATATTCCAGTAGAATGAACTTGATTTATACATATAAGCTCTGTTATGTTTTCTAAGAAATCAAAATTTCTTTAATCATATTATGATTATTTCATTAATAGTTTACTTCTTACTCCTACCTAGACTGTGTAATAATTGGTAAATCATTTTTTAAAAACCATATTCAATTTGATAAAGAGCATGTAAGTTATCTTTTGCATTATGTTGGTTTTAATCAGCTATTTTTTTTTGATGAAATTGTTCTTAGTCTTATAATAATATTCAGTAAGTAAGGTCCCTTCTATTAACTTTACAGTTACTAATAACCTTCTTTTTTATTAATAGGGCAATTGAAGTGCTAATATAAGGCATCATAAACTAAAATCCTTAATTAAAATGTTATCTAATATACCTAATGTTTCAGTGTTGAACTAGGAATTTCCCCAGTTTCAAACAGGTTGGCTTGGCAAATAGCTGGTGATATGGTCTGGTGCCTGGGTGTGTGAGTCAGCAAATTTTTCAGACTTGATGTAGGCACTTAACATTACTAAATTAAATTTGACCCTTTATATACTTGGCCTAACAAGAAAACTAGTTTGAACTTTGCTTTTAGTGCCAACAGCATTATATAATGAGGTAAACACTGGTAATTGTGTTTAGTTCAATAACACTTTTTAAAAAAATTATTTATTTATTTATTCATGAGAAAGATAGGAGGAGAGAAAGAACCAGACATCACTCTGGTGCATGTGCTGCCAGGGATTGAACTCAGGACCTCATGCTTGAGAACCCAATGTTTTATTCACTGTGCCATCTCCCAGAGCACTCAATAACACTTTTAATTATGGTTGAGCTTCTATGGATTTTACTGAGGCAAACTAAGCAGCTGAAAACACCTAGTTGAAGCAGCTTCATGGATTTCTATTGCTAATTAAAGTACAGATGCATTACTTTTTTTTAATATTGCATTCCTCCACCAACTAAGCTTTCTGTTCACAGTTTCATATTCAAAATGTATTTTTGTTTGAAATGCTAAAATAATAAAATTACATTTTAATATGTTTTATTTATTATTCTATAGAGACAGAAATTGAGACATGGAAGGGAGCTAGGGAGAGAGACAGAGAGACAGCTACAGCTCTGCTTCACCTCTCATGAATCTTTCCCCTGCAGGTTGGGACCAGGGGCTTAAAACTTGGTCCTTCCACACTGTATTGTGAGTGCTTAATCAGGTGCTTCACTTCATGATTCCTTCCTGTACAACTAATATATGTGACATAATAAATACTTGATTAATTTATGTTGAATGATGAATAGGATATTTAAACAAGGGTATATCATGCAGACTAAGTCTTTTGGATGATTTTTGATTACTTCAAGACATAATCAATGAAGGGTGAATGACTCATGTATTTTGAATGTAATTCTTCTGCATCTTTTCACTTTTGACACATTCCCTGTTGTCCTCTATGTTCTTTCTAAAATGGGAGCTAGAGAAAAATCTTTATGTGCCTGGCCCTGCTGATCTGCTGTTTCCTGGAAACTTTTGTTTCCTTTGGAAAGTTTCAGCCATATTTATTAAGTACACAGTGACTAAGTAAAATGACAAAATAATTGGAATCAATCACAGACTTTTAAAAAATTCCATACACCCCTCTACTTCTTATGAAAATTACTTTTACATAGTGAAATAGCATCATCATGCATACTTGTTTCTCTGTTCCAATATTTCTGAATGAACCAAAACCAAAAGAAAACATGGAAAACCAATTGAACAATAACATCAACTTCATTTTCCTTTTTATGTGTGATGATTGAATCATAAATATCTTTGGACAAGAGAAATAGGGTGGTCTCCACAACATCAGTTAAGGAAATAAGCTAACTGGATAATAAATCTACACTAAATTGAAGGGAAAGTATATGTAAATTACATTCTCTGAAGCAGACTAATGCAAAGCATCTAAATTATTTGTTGTGGATTTGATCTACTATCCTGAGCATTTTTCATTTTTGAGACAAATGAACAGATAGCTTGTTAGAATTTCCTCCCCCAAATTAAGGTTTCCTGGATATGCAGTAATAGAAAAATAGGAGAATATCATTAAAACTTGTAACTTGTAGTCATATAAATCACTATTTAATTAATAAGAGAGGAGAAAAATTGATTGAATGTCTCAAAAATTTTAATGCACAGATCTTAGGCTAAGTCATTGAAATTCTGACTCTCCTAAAAGCTTAGACCAGGGAGAACAGAAGCAACCAGTGATGTTACTCTACAAGATACAGCTATATATAAATAATGTCAAAAGACATAAATTATGGTGATGTGTATGATACAGCAAGTCCTAACAATGGGATTTTCAAAGTTAACCCAATTGACTATATATATATAGTAATCTATCTATTGCCTTCTTTTTTTTTTTTGCTTGTTTCTTTGTTTGTTTTCCTCCAGGGTTATTTCTGGGACTTGGTGCCTGCACTATGAATCCACTGCTCCTGGAGGCCTTTCCCTCCACCTCTTGTTGCCTTTGTTGTTTTATCATTGCTGTGGTCATGGTTACTCTTGTCATTGATATCACTGTTGTTGGATAGGACAGAGAGAAATGGAGAGAGATGGGGAAGATAGAGATGGGGAGAGAAAGACATACATATGACAACCTACTTCACCACCTTTTGAAGCCACCCCCTGTAGGTGAGGAGCCAGGGCTTGAACCAGGATCCTTACCCCAGTCCTTATGCTTTGTGCCTTGTGTGCACAATCCCCCTGAGCAACTGTGTGAGATACCCAAACAGATTTGATGGGCCTAGACCTTGAATAAATCCCTCTTTCCATTGTCACCTGTTATCTCTATCAGGAACAACACAATAGACCCCTTTGTGGGCTCTTATAGGACCTTGCCCTCAACATGGATCAACAACTGTAGAGAATCTTCCATCCTCCAAAGGGAGGCTGGACAACATAAGCAATCTTCCTCATGAGGAAGATGGGTCCTGAAATTGGGGCAGCTTGGAATAGTTCTACTCATGACCACAGAATGTGAGCTCATATCTACAAGGATGCAGAGGTCACATAGGCTCTTAGCTGAATATGGGCCCTAGATCAGATCAAATCACTGGGGTTTACAGTCAACAATATTTATACACCTTTCCCATACTTGAGAGCTATTCTCTTCCCTGGTCCAGATTTCTGATCCTTTTTCCAGCCATGACATCACCTCCCCAGGCAATAATTTGGATCTACCTGCATATCAGATGTCAGACTCAAGCAAAAAAAGAAAAGAAAAGAAAAAGAAAAACTACTATAGTCATGGGCCCCTTGGAACATAGCTAAAATAGGCCTACTAGCTATCTACAAAACAGAGACCCACCCCTCCTCAACTCTTCATCTGTACTACTCCAGCCTTTAGGTTCATTATTTGTCGACAATTTTTTTGGCTTTATATGTTAACTCTTCATTCAGCCACCAGATTCCAGATGCTACCATGACAACAAACAGACTTCCCTGGGCAGAGGACCCTACCAATGTGTCCTGGAGTCTGGCTTCCCCAGAGCCCTTCCCCACTAGGGAAAGAGAGAGACAGGCTGGGAGTATGGATCAACCTGTCAATGCCCATAGTCAGCAGGGAAGTGATTACAGAAGCCAGACCTTCCACCTTCTGCATCTCATAATGACCCTGGGTGCATGCTCCCAGAGGGATAAAGAATAGGAAAGCTATCAGAAGAGGGTATGGGATACAGAGTTCTGGTGGTGGGAATTGTATGGAGTTGTATGCCTCTTATCCTATTTTTTTTGTCAGTGTTTCCTTTTACAAATAAAAATTTAAAAATGTATCAACAAACACCAAACTTAAATACTGTCAGAGAAGCAAAGTTGGGATCAATAATTATTATTTTTTGGGAGTCAGGGCAGTAGTGCAGCAGGTTAAGCGCATGTGGCATGAAGTGCAAGGACCAGTGTGAGGATCCCGGTTCAAGCCCTGTCTCCCCACCTGCAGGGGAGTCGCTTCACAGGCGGTGCAGCAGGTCTGCAGGTGTCTGTCTTTCTCTCCCCCTCTCTGTCTTCCCCGCCTCTCTCTGTTTCTCTCTGTCCTATACAACAACAATGACATCAACAACAATAATAATGACAACAACAATAACAACAAAAAACACCAAAAGCAACATAAGGGAAAATAAGTAATTTAATTAATTAATTAATTAATAATTATTATATTTTGTAAACTCAAACCTGCATAATCACATCAGCTGCTGAATATCCACTCCTTTCAGGAAAGTCTCTTTAGAAAACAGTCTGTTCTAACATGTGGTGATTTCTCTCTCCTATTTCCTGTGTTCATTAAGATGATCTCCCCTCCCCAGAATCTGAAGCCCAATTTTCCTCAAGATATCGTTTGTAAATGAATCACTCTCTCTTTTCTTAATTAAAATATTTAAACTTCAAAGTTTAATTTTGTCAACACAAAAATAACGTTTAAGGAGGACATTTACTGTAAATTTTTAGATGTAATTACTGTATGCCAGAGATGTTAAATGAAAAAATACATGTATCAAATATTGATATTTTTAAGTATTCCTATCACAATAACATAAAATTAGCAAGTGAAATGCTATTTTTCTAAATTAAAGAGAAAAATGTGCACAAATAGACATTATTTTAAAACAGATGTCATTTTTATTCTCTTGCTTAAGTGAATAATACAAGTAATTTATACCTCCTCAACACACACACACACACACACACACACACACACACACCCTTAATTCTGTAAGGTTTTTCAAGCTTCCAGTGTAATAAATAACATTCAATATGTGGCTCAAAATACTATCTGTTAAGCAGCCTGTGAGATGGAAAAACTGTGAACTGAAAATAATCCAAACCAGAAATTTTAAAACAATTTCAAGTAACGTTTGGTCTCTCAGTGGATGGAATTATACCATAGCAGATGATTCTTCTCTGGGCTAATAAGTCAGATTCCTCTGTGCAAAGTTCAGTCATTTAACCTAGGTGTCACACTGCCATTTGTAGCTCTGTCTCTCATGACTTCCACATCTCTACAGAGAATAACAATCATGAATAAAGTGTTGTTATGCCTTGCATTGCTCAACTGCTCAGGAAGAAGAATCTCTCTGCCAACTTGAAGGATCAAACCTTGATGAAACTCTATAAACCTATGTAGCAAAATTTATGGGAGGATTAAAACACCTATAACCTGGGGGTTGTTCACAAACAATGCTTTACAGGAACAATGTGAATGTGCAACTAATATAGAAACATAGATGATATCAAAAGATAAAGAACTGTAGGTACTAACTGGACTGGGAGCCAGGCAGGTAGAAGGAATTATGTGTTGACACCAGGAAAGGGGATTACCAGGTTTCAAGAGCAATCCTTTAATCTTAGCCTAGCAAAGTCCAAATCTCTACTCTATAAAACTTCAGGAACTCATAAAGTACAAAGTCTTAACAGTGAATCACAGTGCCATCTGTTAAATATATTGACTTTTCCTCTGGGCAACAATGAGATAAGGAATGAAATGTGAAAAAAATGCCCCGATGGAAAGTTTAAAGGGAGAAATGTGTATGCTTATGGGTATGGGAGAAAGACAGACATGAAGGAAAGAAGGGAGATGGAAAGAAAGTCAGACCTATCGGAAAAAGAGCAAGAGAAAGAGAAAGAGAAAGAGAAAGAGAAAGAGAAAGAGAAAGAGAAAGAGAAAGAGAAAGAGAAAGAGAAAAGTGTGGCTACAATCAATGATAGGAAGAATAGAAAGGAAATTAAGTGGAAACTCTCAATATGAAATATTGAGATAAAATGCAGCAGAGCAGTGTACACATAAAAGGAGTAATAGCAGAGTAAAAGAGTCTATGAAAATAATAGTCTAAGCATACCACACATACATACATGCTGTAGGAAATAGGAAGATTGTGTTCATTTTCTCTTCATAAGAGAGAAAGGTGTGGATGAAGAACTGAGGATGAATTACTTCTCTTCAGGAGTTATTTAAACTGAGAATAGAAGAAACACTTGAGGCAATCTAAATGTTTCTAAATGTTGTTTATAGTGTCTTAGTGTCTAAGAAAAAGAGATACTCTCTCAAACTCTGGTTGTTTTGATTTTGTCCCTTGGGTTCAACACAGTATCCATCTCAAAGAAGAATGAATATAGTCATTTTTATTAGACGTTCCTTTGGGGGGGGGGTCATGATCAGGACTTTACCACTCCAGGATGACTTTTCCACATAGAGATGGACAGAGATAAGAAGGGAGATACAGAGAGTAAAAACCACAGCACCTAAGACTTATTCAATTGAGTAGATGCCAGTCTCAAACCAGGGTCTCACAAACAGCAAAGCAGTGCACTATCCAAGTGAAGTATTTTGTCAGCCTCATTATATGTTCTTAATTGAGACTTCTATTGAAAAAGACAGCCAGTAATTTTTAAAGAATGCTAGAATCCCCAAGATTGAAAAGTCTTTCAAGGCTTTTGTTCTACCTTCCTTGTTCCAACACTTTTTTGTAATTCTACCATATGAGTACTCCAAGAAGATGTACTGTGTATATATTGTGAGTTGCAAGGGTGACAATCCAATTTCACACCTATCTAGAGTAATCTGCCCCAGTTTCAGGCAAAAAAAAAATTATGCAGTATGAGATAACCAAAATAGCTCCTTGGAAGGACTTTCAAATAGCTATGTTTGTTACCTACACAGTTTAACCCAGAATCTATTTCAAGTAAGTACAAAGTAGGAGAGAAAACAGTCATAGATGTATGTTCCTTAAACTACTGAAATATTTGTTAATAAAGGTGAGATTATGGGGTAGAGGGCATGACCAAAAGTACGTCTTTGCAAGTGGAAGTGTGCTTTAGAGGTGGACTGTGTTTGCTCCTTGATTTTCTCAATGTATTTTTTCTTTTGCAGGGTAGCTGAACTAATTTAACTCTAATTTTGTGGAAGAAAACATGCAAAGACAGTGGTCTAAGGCCATGTTGATCATTTACACTGTGACCTGGGACCATGCAATTAGCCAGACAGACTTGGACATAATTCCAGGGATTCACATCTGGTCAAGTTCATTCACTGAGTTCTGTGGATTTCCCATGCCTTCTAGACATGACTGAGGCACAGAACACAGGCCATTGACTTTATAACTTTTATCTGACCTCATTTTTCTGCAAGTCATCGCCACATAAGATATCTGGTTAATGAAAGAACCCAGTTACTCGGTCATGGTGAAATTAATTGTCTGAGGTTAATGCTATGACAAATCAGCAAATGTTGAGTCATGCAGTCAAGTAGCAGAAAAGGAGTTTGATTCCTTTATCCAGAGTAAATGGCAGTTTCAAACTCAGATGACTTCATTTTTTTCCTTTTCAAGTCTTTCTATTTTTAATTTTTTGTTCTTCCCTTCATTGTTTTTTAATGAAATATTAAGAAGCATGCTAGCATTCTAAAGTATGCCTATATCACCACTAATTTAAAAATTGCTTATAATATATAAAGGTAAGATTTTAAGCTAAAGGCTTTGTTATTAAACCACAGTGTCACAGATCAGGCAAAACTAAAATAATGAGTGAAGAAATAACCACCCCTAAGCAAAAGCCAACATACATGCTAGGAAGGTAACATCTGAATGTGAATGTGAAGGTAATATGTGAATGTTTTTTAAGATTTTTGTTATGCGTATTTCTCATTCATGTAGATGAAATCATTTAGAATCAAGTGCATAAATTAGAAACCCAAGATATTAAAACATGTTTTTTAGTGAAACTATGCTCAAGTGTGTGTATATATATATATATATATATATATATATATATATATATATTTTTTTTTTTTTTTTTTTTTACCGGAGAATTGCTCAGCTCTGACTATCGGTTGGTGCCAGGTATAGAACTGTGAATTTGTCACATGCCAATCTTGTGTACTTTGAAAATATACACTTAGTCTTAGATGTAAAATTATGTTTGTTTTGAGTTAAATTGACAACAACAAAAAATATTTTTTTTTTAATTTTTTATTTAAGAAAGGATTAATGAACAAAAACATAAGGTAGGAGGGGTACAACTCCACACAATTCCCACCACCCAATCTCCATAACCCACCCCCTCCCATGATAGCTTTCCCATTCTCTAGCCCTTTGGGAGCATGGACCCAGGGTCATTGAGGGTTGCAGAAGGTAGAAGGTCTGGCTTCTGTAATTGCTTCCCCGCTGAACATGGGCGTTGACTGGTCAGTCCATACTCCCAGTCTGCCTCTATCTTTCCCTAGTAAGGTGTGTCTCTGGGGAAGCTGAGCTCCAGGACACATTGGTGGGGTCTTCAATCCAGGGAAGCCTGGCCAGCATCCTGGTGGCATCTGGAACCTGGTGATTGAAAAGAGAGTTAACATACGAAGCCAAACAATTTGTTGAGCAATCATGGATCCCAAGCTTGGAATAGTGGAGAGGAAGTGTTAGGGAGGTACTCACTGCAAACTCTAGTGTACTTCTGCTTTCAGGTATATATTTTGCAGTAGTTTATGGGTACGTGTGAACATAAGCTCTCTCTCACAGAAACTGGTGTATATCTAGGTTATGGGACTTTGTTAGAAAGTGAACTACCTGAGATGAAATTAGAGTGTATTATAAAAGGAAAGGTCTCACCCGAGTAATGAAGCTGAAGGGTTGTCATTCCACACGTGAAGTCTCTGGACACAGTCTGAGGTGAAGCATGTTGAGGTGGCAATCGTTGCATTGGTTAGGTTGTGATCGGCGGATGCAGTATTATTTTGTTTGGATTGGGAGACGCATACGGGAAAGTGGGCCCTATCCAAGGGTTCCAGGACTGAGGGAAGTCGGGGCTCTATAGTGGAGATGTGAGGTTCCTGCTGTCTTAGGGTTCAAAAAGACAATCGATAGTTAATGTTATCATCACATTATTTGTTAATTGGGTTAACTTTGAAAAGTACTTTTGTTATGGCTTGCTGTACAGTTCAGTATCTTGTAATAGCTGTGCTATTGGATGCTTCTAATCTACTTGGTCTAGGCTTTTGAGAGAGTCCGCATATCAAATACACAGCCTATATATTAAAAAGATTCAGTTTGTGTTTTGAAAAACTTTGAGACATACAATTGATTTTCCCCCTCTCATATTAATTAACTACTGATTTATATGTCTACATTTTGCTAGGAGTGTACATACCCCCAAGGACTCCATAACACCCAACCAAAAAGAGGTGTGTACTCCTATGTTCATAGCAGCACAATTCATATTAGCTAAAACCTGGAAGCAACCCAGGTGCCCAACAACAGATGAGTGGCTGAGAAAGCTGTGGTATATATACACAATGGAATACTATGCAGCTATCAAGAACAATGAACCCACCTTCTCTGACCCATCTTGGACAGAGCTAGAAGGAATTATGTTAAGTGAACTAAGTCAGAAAGATAAAGATGAGTATGGGATGATCCCACTCATCAACAGAAGTGGACTAAGAAGATCTGAAAGGGAAACTAAAAGCAGGACCTGATCAAATTGTAAGTAGGGCACCAAAGTAAAAACCCAGTGGTGAGGGGTAGACATGCAGCTTCCTGGGCCAGTGGGGGGTGGGAGTGGGCAGGAGGGATGGGTTACAATCCTTTGGTCGTGGGAACAAAAAAGATTTTATCAGGAATTCCTGGAGCTGTGATTACAGGAGTCCCATCATGGCACTGAGATCACTCAAAGAGGTATTCCTAGGATAAATTGCCAAACAAGCCTTAGTGAGATGTTCTTTAAGCACATCAGTGTAGGATTAAACCTTGGTTCTAATGAAAAATGAGTTTAAAGGAGATATGAAAAAACTAAAAATATAATTCAGTAAATCTTTTGGTTGTTGCTATTGTCACTGGGGTTTCACTGTTCTAGGCTGACTTTTTCAGATAGAAAAATAGAGAGAGTTGTCCAACAACAGATGAATGACTGAGAAAGTTGTGGTGTATATACAGAATCAAATACTACTTTGCTATTAATAATGATAAAATGGGACCAGGCGGTGCACCTGGTTGAGCAAACATATTACAATACATAAGTCTACAGTCCCCACCTGGAAGGGGGGAACTTCCCGAGTGGTGAAGCAATGCTACAGGTGTCTGTCTGTCTCTCTCCCTGTGTCCCCTTTCTTCTTGATTTCTGGCTGTCTCTATACAGTAAATAAATAAATATAACTGAACAATAAAATTAAAAAAAAAGATTGATGAAGTTAACTTCATCTCATCTGGAATGGAGCTTGAAGAAAGTATGTTAAGTGAGTTAAGTCAGAAAGAGAAGAATGGATATAGGATGATCTCACTTATGAACAAAATTTAAGACACAAAAACAGAAAGAGGAAAACTAAAGTAAAACTTGGACCAGTATTGAACCATTGCAAAGGACTCAGGGGAAGTAGTATGGGGGACTGGGGGCGGAGGAACTTTCAGTTCCTGGTACATAATGATGGATGCGATTTAGGAGTGAGAGTGTTTTGTAGACACCTATCTTGGTGTGATGAAGAATTGTACCCATGTGCCAATAATTGTACTGTGCTGTAAAACATTAAATTTCCAGTGAAATATTAGTAATAATAATAAAGAGAAGGAAACAGAGACAGAGAGGTAGAGAGAAAATTATGACAATACAAAAGATCCTTCAAATGTAGCAGGAAGGCAGGCTACAACATCTGAGTAATGTGTATATTTCACTAAATCTTCAAGGAATATTTAAAGAACAAGTACTTTGTGTTTATGTGCTAGTAAAAGCAGGGAAAGGTAAGCAGAATATGGGGATAAATGGGTAGTGTTTGTTGGAGCATGTAAAATTCTCCTCTGACTAGACACAATTAGGTAAGTTAATGAAGACAGTTGAGTGGGTATTGGAGTATCTTGCTTTATTAGAGCTGTTTCCAGATCCAAGATACTTACAAGCAGCAATGCTACATAACCCATATGCTTGCTTTTCATGGTGTACACACTCATGAGTGTCTTCTTAGCAATGGGATTTCTGTAGCACCGTGACTGTATTCAACCTTTATAGATTCTGCAGATTTTCAAAGTTGTATCAATTGTTTCTAAATATTTTATTTTATGTATGTAGAGACAAAGAAATACTGGAAGGGAGACAGAGAGGAAGAGAGAAAGAGAGACATCTGCAGCACTGCTTTACCACATGTGAAGCTCCCCTCTTCAAATGAGGAGCAAGGGCTTCAACCTGGGCCCTTGTGCACTAATAAAAATTGTGCTCTACCAGGTATGCCACCACCCAGCCACAAAGTTGTGTTTGAACACCTGCCAAGAGTGTAAGTGTTCAGATTTTTCCTCTTTTTTTACTAGTACTTCTTACATGAATACACATTGTTTTTTTTTAAATAGTACTACTGGGGACTTATTAGTTTATATTTAAGTTGTTGACTTATGGATACAATTTTTCATCTTCCCATAATAGGTATCTGCAAAGCACTCATCTCAATTAAGGTCCTTTTCTATCATCATGCCCCTCCAGGACCCCAACATCTTACTCATCCCTCCCTTCCTCTACTCCCCCAGAGACTTTTGCATTTGTGTAATTCATTTACTCAGTCTAAGTTTTACTTGTATTTTCTCTTTCTGTCCTTATTTCTTAATGTCTGCCTGTAAGTGTGATCATCCAGCCTTGTGCTTCTCTTTTTAGCTTATCTCACTAGACATGAGTCCTTCAACATTTTTCTTTCCTTTCTTTCTTCCTTCCTTTTTTTTTTTCCATTTTTTTCCCTACAGGCTTACAACTGGGGCTCATCTCCTGTTTTTTGGTTTGTTTGTTTGGTTGGTTTTAGTTTTTATTGGACAGGACAGAGAAAAAATGAGAGGGATGAAGAAGATAGAGAAGAAGGTAGACTGGGCTGGATAGTGGCTGGATAGTGGCACACCTGATTGAGCCCACATGTTACAATACACAAGGACCCAGGTTTAAACCCCAGGTCCCCACCTGTAGGAGGAAAACTTCACAAGTAGTGAAGCAAGGCTGCAGGTGGCTCTCTGTCTCTCTCCCTCTCTATCACCCCCTTCTCTTTGATTTCTATGTGTCTCTATCCAATAAATAAATAAAGATAATTTTTAAAAGGTTTAAAAAAAGAGAGAGGGAGAGAGAAAAAGGGACACCTGCAGACCTGCTTCATAGATTTTGAAATGACCCTCCTGCTGATGGGGAGCCAGGGACGGTGCAGACACTTTTCCATTTGATGTAGTCCCATTGGTGTTTTTTGTTTGTTTATTTATTTATTTATTTATTTATTTATTTATTGCTCTTCCTTGCAATTGGGTCTGTACCATTAAAGATACTTATGGAATTTAGATGGAAAAGAGTTCCACCAATATTTCCCTCTAAGTATTTGTTAGTTTCTGGTCTAACACTCAAGTCCTTAATCCATTTGAAGTTTACTTTAGTTCTGGTGAGATTTAGTGGTTCACTTTTATACTGCTGCACATTTCAACCCAATTTCCCAACACCATTTATTGAATAGACTCCCCTGTCTCTGTTTAATAGTTTGGATCCCCTTGTCAAAAATTAGATGTCCATGGGTTTGAAGATGGAGTGATTTACCTTTCTAACAACAATTCACAGTAGTAACATTTGTTAAATAATTAAGTTCATTACCCATTTAAAATTATCTTGGTCATAATTGAATTTCAAACTTCCTATACTAAATGAAAAGTTAGAGGATACCTAAAACTTGTTTGTATTTTGGGGAATATTAAATGAACTTTGTGGATCCTACCATCTCTTGTGTGTATGTGATATGTTTATATATAAAGTTAAATTCCGTTTACATATATGACACTGAATCTGGTTATATGTAAAGGAAAATATATATGTTATATTCTACTTATTGTAATGGATAAATATCATTGACATCTTTTTTTCTCTGAGAGTAAACTTCTGGGTTCAACCTTTTCTTCTGCTGTGCAGTAATAGATTACCCCCTTGCTCCCTGAGGAAAGTGTTCACTTTAGAACAACCTTTGATTAACCTGCTCAGGTCAAAAATATCAAAAGAATAAACAGCAGCAGAGAAAATCAAATGTTCCTGTAGGAAAATTCAGGGGCAAAGATCAAATTGACAGGACTTTAGATTCTCAGATTTAGCAGACTTATGAAAGCTGAAAGTCACAAATCTTTCAAAAGTTGCATTGCTGGGAGTGATAGGATTTTGTAGAAACTGCTGAAACTTCTTACCAATTTCACTGGTCATGTTTCCATGTTTCTTACCAATTTTCAAAACACTGACATATTTTTCTTTTTCTCTCTTTATTCCTTTTTCTTTTCTTTTTTTCTTTCTTTTTTTTTTTTTTAGTGCTGCTCAGTTCTGGCTTATAATGGTTAAGATTGGGCCCTCCTCAATCACTATCGAACAGGCCATGGCCGGTGCGCCGCTATGTTCCATCGCTGGGGAGCCAGAGACGACCTGAATTGCCCCTGCGGCTACAGACAGACTATGACCCACATAGTCAATGACTGCCACCTCTCCAGATTCAAAGGGGGTCTTGAAACTTTACATCAGGCTCAACCTGACGCTGTTGACTGGCTATGGAAGAAGGGAATACGCTAGAAGAAGAAAATGGTTAAGAAATTGAACCTGGGACTTTGTAGTCACAGGCATAAGAGTTTCTTT
The DNA here is from genome assembly GCF_950295315.1 of Erinaceus europaeus. Classification (NCBI taxonomy): domain Eukaryota; kingdom Metazoa; phylum Chordata; class Mammalia; order Eulipotyphla; family Erinaceidae; genus Erinaceus; species Erinaceus europaeus. The sequence goes on from NC_080175.1 coordinate 34,443,478, forward strand.
GCAAATCCATTATGCTGTCTATCCTCACCCCACTGGCAGATTTTATTAATATATTTCTACTCTTGTGGCAGACCAATAGTCAAAAAAATGAGAAAATCAGACATGGTGGTGATTGCTGTTGCACTGCATTTGATGAACAAACATATTGTCTATGGTAATTATTGTCAAAGACCATTTTTAAAACTCTTTTGGTTGAGGGCTAGTGGCAGAAAACTTGGTTGAGTGTACAATCTACAAGAACCCAAGTTTGAGCCTCTGCTCCCCACCTGCAGGGGGAAAGCTTTATGAACAGTGAAGCAGGTCTGCAGGTGTCTCTCTGTCTCTTTCCCTCTTTATCCCTCCTCCCCACTCAAGTTCTCCTGTCCTATCTAATAAAAATAAAAATTAAAAATAAGGAAAAAAATGGCTACCAGGAGCAGTCACTGAACTTCATCAATAACTCTGGTGGCATAACAAACAAGCAAAAAAAAAAACATGTTCAACTTATTTTGGGAGACAACATATGAATGCATTCATATTGGAGGACATCATTCCAAATACACATTGACATATACATATTTTGTTCTCTTCATTCTTAAATATGTTCATTATAATTCTGAAATGAAAATTATGGATGAGAATACCAGCTTGTTGACTTAGTAGTGTTGGCATCTATTCAGCATTTTAGACACTCTTAATAAACAAGTTTTAAAAAGCATGTTTAATAAGTATTATACTCTCCTGCTTTGACACAGCTACATTACACAACAAATTTAAGACTATAGAGTGCTTATGCTGTATTCTCAAACCTGAATTATTTTTTTAAGGTATGATTCAACACTTTGAAATGACTTTTACTGTTGTCTCACTGACTATTATGTCACAAATTAACTAATAGGGGATTGTTTATCCCCAATAAACAATCACAATACTCCAAAAAGCTTTTATAAACTATAAAATCCAGTGACACAAAAGCTTTTCTTGATACAGTGTGTGTTAGTTCTTTCACTAATGAGAAAACATAAATGGAAATCTATTTTGAATTTACCACATCTCTATGAACATATACTATGTGCCTCAATTTAGCATTTTAAATATACTGTGTTTCTAGATTTGTATGATGTAATACATTACCTTTAAAGGTCATATGAATGTTTTACACAATAATTGGCAAAGAAATATAAGGAGATCTTACTTTTAAATGTGGAAATAGAATATAATAATGTATAGGTTCACTTATAATTATGCTCCTAGAAGGCAACTCCAAGGGCAATAATTTAATTTATCCTGATTAATAAAGGTCCTATTTAATTAAATTCAATAATCAGTAATTTATTTTTCATATGTGAAATCAAATCAATAAGTCTGCATTCATTATACCTTTCAATTACTTAAACAGTACATAATAAATTAACACATATAAAAAAAACTATCCAAAATTTTAGCTTCCCGATCCCTCTTTCTAGACAGAAAAGATCACTTTTGGTCTTATTTCTGTACAAACTCTGAAACTCTCTTTTTGTAACCTGATTTTACAGACTGATGAGGATTTTCGGACTATGTGAATATAATCTAAAAGTCCAAGTATCATGAATTTAAACTATCATCAAATTTCTGTCTTTGAACTCTAATGAATATTGTTTTCATTCCACTGACTTGATAATCTTTGCTATAATATGTAAGGATGTGGTTATTAATATGTACATTTTTATTTATAAAAAGGAAACATTGACAAAACCGTAGGATAAGAGGGGTACAATTCCACACAATTCCCACCACCAGACCTCCGTATCCCATCCTCTCCCCTGACAGCTTTCCTATACTTTATCCCTCTGGGAGTATGGACCCAGATCATTATGGGATGCAGAAGGTGGAAAGTCTGACTGCCTTCTGTAATTGCTTCCCCACTAAACATGGGCTTTGACAGGTCGATCCATACTCCCAGCCTATCTCTCAATTTCCCTAGTGGGACAGGGCTCTAGGGGAGCAAGACTCCAGGACACATTGGTGGAGTTGTCTGTCCAGGGAAGTCTGGTTGGCATCATGCTAGCATATGGAACCTGGTGGCTGAAAGAAGAGTTAACATATAAAGCCAAGCAAGTTGTTGACTAATCATAATCCTAAAGGCTAGAATAGTGCAGATGAAGTGTTGGGGGGTTCTCTGTTTTTTAGATAATTACTAGGCCTTTTTTATTTCTATTCCAAAAGGTCTGTGACTATACTAGATTTTTTTTGTTGTTATTGTTGTTGTTCTGATTTGTTTTGTATCATTTCCCTGAGCCTGAAATCTGATATGCAGGAGGATCTAAGTTATTGTCTGGGGCGATGATATCATGGTTGGGAAAAGGACCAGAAAGCTGGATTAGGGAAGAGAGTAGCTCTCAAATATGGGAAAGGTGTATAAATATTGTTGACTGTAAACTCCACTGATTTGATTTGATCTGGAGCCCATATTCAGCTTAAGAGCCTATGTGACCTCTGCATCCCTGGACACCAAGGTAAAAATATCCAGGTTGAGTTTGAGGTAGAAGTTCCGATACACTGGTGGTTGAGGGGGGGTGGGTGGGATGTGACACAGTCTTTTGGTAGTGTGAATGGTGTTGATACACACTCATTTTAATTTTTAGTCATATAAATCACTATTTAATTCATATGAGAGGGTGAGAAATTGATTGAATGAATGTCTCAAACTATTTAATGCAGAGTCCATAGGCTGAGTCTCTGATATGTTGACTCTCTTAAAAGCTTAGACCAGGAAGAACAGTAGCAACCAGTAGCACAACTATATACAAATGATGTCAAAGGACATAAATTACGGTAATGTTGTATATGATACAGTAAATCCTAACAAAAGGATATTTCAAAGTTAATCCAATTTCCAAATAATGTGATTACAGCAACAACTATCTATTGCCTTCTTAAACCCTAAGACAGCAGAACCCTCCCACTTCCTCTATAGAACTTTATTTCCCTCAGTCCTTGAACCTCTAGGGTGAGGCTCATTTTTTTTATTAATGATTTAATATTGATTTACAAAATTATAAGATACTAGGGTTATAATTCCATAATGTTCCCACCACCAGACCTCTGTGTCTTTACCCCCTCCAATGGAAACTGCAGTAGTTCTCCTTAGGTCCTAGATATGGGTTGACTTTCTATCTATATCATCTATATCTATACCTATATCTCTAGCTACATATTTTCCCCTATTTTTTCTCCCTATAGTCCTGCTTTCACTTCCATTCTTTTTTTTTATTTAAGAAAGGATTAATTAACAAAACCATAGGGTAGGAGGGGTACATTGCTTGCATACTTTTCTTATCTATGGTTAATTCTGGCTGATTTATAGTTTCTTCTGGGCTCTTGTCTTCATTCATTGGAGTAGCAGTTTTATTTGTTTTTGATCTACCCATTTTTTTGATTTATGTGTTTCTCTTTATATATATATGCTCTGTTGTTACTCAGTTGTTGTGTCTTGAGTACAAGTAACACTCTACTAAATACCTTTATGACAATTGCACTCACCAACCTCAGGAATTACAGTAGCAACTGAAGCAAGTATTGAAGCAGTTTAATCGTTACCAGTTAGCCAAACAATTTCTCCAGTCCGTGAATAAATAGTAACCAAATCCCAGTGAAGAAGAAAGAGAAAAAAAAGAAAGGATAGCAAGAATAGTCAGTTATGCAAATCTACTATCCACTCTATATTCTAGGGGTAACAAGAGGGGAAAGGGAACTAGAGCAGAGATACACACATAGAGTGTCCACTCTGAGTCAGATTTCTTCCCCAAAATAATTCACAAATTCAGAAAGGCAAAGAAGAAGGAAGAAGTGTATGACAAGACAAAAAAAAAAAAAGAGGCAAGAGAGAGAAAAGGGAAATGATAAGAAAAAGAGCTGTAATTAAAGAGCATGAAAGTAAATTCCCAAATGTGTATCAGTGAATTCAAAAAAGCACACTCTTTTGTGGTGTGGGGGCTGGTGGCTGTGACTTTGAAAGCTGTAGGATTAAGGAAGAAAGGATGACAAGAATGAGAAAAAGAAAAAAAAGAGAGAGAGAGAAAAAAAGATGATAAGAAAAAGAACAGTCATAAAAGGGCAATGAAAGGAAAGGGTTTTTTGTTTGTTTGTTTTTAATTATTTAATTAGCTATGCAGGGTGAGTTGGGGGGTTGGCTACTTAGAAAGATAAAAGGCCAGAGGTTTCAGGAGGGTATAGACTTAGAATTAATGATACTCCCTGGTGAGACAGGAATTTGGTAAAGAAAAGGAGCTCCTAGCAGGATCTCCTGCTAGGAGCTGGTCCCCAGGGACTGGTTATGGGGGGGGTGGAGGAGGTATGCTTAGAAATTAAAAGGAAGAAAAAAATTTTTTTTTCCCTTTTTTCCTACTCTAATTCTTAACCCAAATTAAGTTATAGTCACCTCCTTGGTGTCACCACTAGGACCCCTTATTGGCTGGCCTACTAAAGGCAGAAAATCCTACCGTTTCCAGGAGATGTGGTCAGAGCTCAGCCACTAGCAGCTTCTCAGTCCACCATCTTCCTGAGGCTCACTTTTTTGCTTCTCTCAATTCATACCAAATGATATTGCATCCACTGATCCCAACTTAATGAACACAACAGGTACCACCTCCGCATGCTTCACTTGAAACTGTGTTCAGAGATGTCAGACTTGGAATGTCACCTCTTCAGTCTCATTACTCAGATGAGACATTTCCTTTCATAGGATTCCTAATTCCATTTCAGGTGGTTTACTGCCTAACAAAGTCCCAAAACCTAGATATAGTCCAGGTCCCATGAGATAGAACATATGCTCAATTGTATCCATAAATTAGGGCAAAATATATACCTGAAAGCAAAAGTACACAATAGTTTGTAGTGAGTAAGCATGAAGTTCATAATGGAATTATATCTGCTTAACTAGGATACCCTCCTCACTTACTTTCACTTACACTTCCCTCACTCACTCCAAAGCTAACATTACCAAAGTAAGGACTGCAAAAGCTGAATAAGGGCAAGAGACTGGCATACTTTAATGATGACTCTTTAGTCACCATTAGGCCATCCCATTAGCTGGGGCCCTATTCTGGGTGTTCTGAGATTCCCAAAGAGACATGATGGGCCTAAACCTCACATAAGTCCCTCTCCCTAATATTGCTGGTCATCTCTATCAGGTCCAACACAATAGACCCCTTTGTGGATGCCCATGGGGCTTTGCCCTCAACTTGGATCAACAATGGTAGAGAATGTTTCATCCTCTGAAGGCAGGATGGACAATATACTTTATGCTCCACTTATGGGACATAAGTCCTGAAATCAGGGCAGCTTGGAATGTGAGCTTAGATTTTTTTTTTGATTTTTTTTAGTGCAATATAGGAAATCAGCCCATGGTCTTTGTGCATGTATAGTATCAGAGCTGAACAGCCTTTTTATGCTGAGATTTTTATCCTTTATTTTAGAGATAAGGGGAGAGGAAAGGGGGAGATAAAGAAAGATAAATTATCACACCATAATCTATTGAGTCGCCCTGGTGTCATTCATGGTATTCCCATGCAGTGCTGCCTCTTTAATCTAAGATTTTAGCTGGGCACTGTATACATTCCACTGTTTATATATCAACTAACTCCATTGTTATTTTACAAGCACCTTACAATGATGGCTGGACTGAATGGTGAATTTTTCAAGAATCACAGGATCTATTCTTTCTTATAATTTTTCTCACTTGTTCCTGCCAGAAGAGTGAGAGACTACTGAGATTATCTATTCTCTAGATTATGCTTATCTTTTTCTAATATCTCCCACCTGAAACAAGAGTGTCATGTTTCTATTATCAGAACGTATATAACCACAGCTCAATATTAAACATCAACCACTCAAGTCATGACCATATTCCTCACTAAATTTTACTTTATTAAATATAAACTGGCTTCCCACATATCCCTTTTCCTATGTGTTCTACTGAAATAAAATGTAGACAAGTGGCAGGAAAACATATTATATATCCAAGTAGATTTCTATCTTATATCTGAACAAGTAAACTAAATTTTGTAGGCAATATCATACATACTGAAACATTTAGACACATTAGTAACTGTTAATCTACTATGGTAGATTGGGCCAATGTCATTAATTTACTTCTATACAAGTGTGTGAGGCTATACAGAAAGAAAAGAGTAGAGAAGAAAAAAGGATATGAGAATAGAGAAAAGGAGAGAGACTGGAGAGAGGGAGAGGAATAGAAGTGAGGAGAGTAGAAGGGGTTGGGAGAGGAGGAGAGAAAAAACATACAAGGAAGCAAAATTGTCATTTTTCTTTAGTTCAGCCAAACTTTGACACTGAGATAACACATACAGATATCTTGTCTACCAGAACTGTCAGTTTGAAGACATTTACTCTGCATTGGGGATTGATACCAGATATTACTTGCTGGAATTTTTTCTATGGGTTCAAATGAAATCATTACAAGGCACTTTCACAAGGGGGCTCAGCTTAATTAACTTTATTTCCACCCACATGTCTCCACAGTGCAATGCATGGTTGTGGGGAATACATTTTTCCAGTCATAGATAAATAGTAAGTAACTGGCAAGATAGAGTCATGCAACTAGGTTTTCAGTCTTCACATCAAAGAGAAAGACAACAGAGAGACCAGTAAAAACATGAAAGACTGAAAGTGTCAGGTGTTTTCACATTCTCTTGAATTCTTTACTTTCCTCAAAGCCACTTGCTTGCACAATACACATAGTGAGGATAAGACACACTTACCTGATGAGACAAAGCTGGCTGCAAAGCAAACGATAAAAATGCCTCATTTTTTTTGTTTGTATATTTATTTATTTATTTTTGCCTCCAAGGCAAGGTTCTGGCACTATGAATCCACTGCTCCTGGAGACTATTTCTTTTTCCTTTCTGGAGAATGACAGACTCCTGCAGACCCCCATCACTTGTGAAGTTTCGCCTCTATCGAGGGGGGGCAATAAACTCCAACCAGATTTCTTACGCTGGTCCTCTCACATTTTACCCTATGCACTTAATCAGTGCCACGCAGCCGGTGTCTCCAGTGCATACCAATTTACACATGGGATTCCGGAGCCATTACTTTAAGGGTGGAACCTTTATTCTGTCAAGGGCCATTTGGATATTTGTAATACCATTCATGGACCAAACAGAATCCTCAACTTAAAAATGAGCACTGTGCAGGGAATAGGCAGTGGTGCACTTTGTTGAGCACATAACTTTACTACCACGGGGACCCAGGTGCAAGTCTCTGATCCCCACCTGTAGAGAGGGGATCTTCATGAGGGGTAAAGCAGGTCTCTCTCTGTCTATCTCTCCTCTCTCTCTCTCTCCCTCTCCCTCTCCCTCTCCTTCTCCCTCTCTCTCTCCTCAATTCCTCTCTAGCTCTATCCAATACTACTACTACTACTACTACTACTACTACTACTACTAATAATAATAATAATAATAATAAAAGCTCTTTGTGCTACAATGGGAGGGGGCTTGTTAGATTTGTCTGTGGCAGACCCAGACCAAATACCAAATGCTTTCACAGGCGTTATAGTGACTTTCTCCCACATGGCACTTGTGCCAGTAAATAGCATGTAGCCCCCAAATAGAACATGGAACTTCCCTTCTGAATAAAGGAGACTGTGACTTCTACTAAGTTTTCTTCTGTGTCAACTACTATCTTGGCTTGGTGATAAAGCATGTGACATTGACTTAACATATAATTACAGGCTTTATCCTCCATTATTCATAATATTTTGGATAAACTTATTTAGAAGCTACCTTGTTTGGTCCAACCTTCCGCCAATCTTTTCATGCCTTGAAAATAGCACTTGCAATGATCCTCAAACTAGAAATTTTCTGTTGGGTTTGATGTTCACTTTACAAACAACAATAATGTCAGAGCTGGACTGTTGAGCAGGCCTATCTCGCCTGCTTATGTTTGTAAGCTTTTCTGACAGAAAAGACAAAGGTTTCTAATAGTATCGTATTTTTATATGGAAGAATGTACAGTCTTATGGATAAACATACACTTTTCTTTTTGTTACTTTAATAAAAACATAGCAGATGGAAAAAAAAATAACTCTCTTCATGCCCTTATTCCTCAATCTTGGTTCTGTTGCTTGTTGTTCCCCCACATTTACAAAACACAGAGGGTTTATTTAAAATGACATAAAGATGAAGGATAGTAAATTTTGGAACAATATACAGAAAAATATGCAAAAGATCTTAAATACACTATTCTCCCAAAAGAGCTGTCTGCTGCTAAGCTTGATTTGATGTTTTGCATATATTTTCTTTTTTGTCTGGTGAATATCTTTGCTTCTTCTTTTTGCAGGTTATGACTACCAGACAATTTTTGCTGTTTTGTCAGTTGATATCTCATCTTCTGTTATACCAGTTCCAGAGGAATTGTTGGACAGCTTAAAACACTATTTGAAGAAGTACTACTCAGAATTATTGGTCTGTGCTGCTCAGTACTTTCTATATTTCTTCAGTTCTGAAAGTTCTGAGTCTTTGTTTCATGGCAAGGAAATAAGATGACGACCTTCTTTGTCATGCTCATTTTTGCATAGAAAAACAGAAAACAATGTATCATACTTTTTCAAAACTCAATTCTTCTGGATTTAAATATTATATATATTGACCCTAAATATTTCTGTCAGGCTAAGAATAAATTGGGGCATGGCTGGATAGCATAATGGTTATGCAAAGTGACTCTCATGCCTGAGGCTCCAAAGTCCCTGGTTCAGTCCTCTGCACCACCGTAAACCAGATCTGAGCAGTGTTCTGGTTAAAATGAATAAATAAATAAATAAGTAAACAAATAAATAAATACATTGGGGGTGGTACTGTGATAGTCAATGAAACTTTTTTTGTTTATTTTTAGGCTTAAAATCATAATCTCAAAATAAGTAAACTTGCTTTTCACTAGTAGTACTTGGGAAAAATACATTCTCAAATTAAAGGCAAAATTTCAAAAATGAGTGATTCTTGATTAAATTATTATTTTATTCTGTATATTAGTGGTAATAACACCTTAATCAGAACAATCTTAAAAAAGGTGAAAAGTGAACATGAAAAAGAGAGGTAAGTTATAGTGCATTTGTAGATACAGTTGAACCGACGAAATAAATTCAATAGATAATATTCCTTTTAGAATTTATTGAAGCAAATAAAATTGTTCAAATAAATATGTTTTAAGACTAGGGTCGAGTTCCAGGAAGATGGCGGACTGAGAAGCTTCTAGCAGCGTGAGCTCTGCTCACATCTTCTGGAAATGGTAGGATTTTCTGCCTTTAGCAGGCCAGTCAATAAGGGGTCCTAGTGGTGACACCAAGGAGGTGACTATAATTTAATTTGGGTTAAGAATTAGTGTAAAGATGGCAAGGACTAGTGGGCGGGCTGCTCCAGACTTCCCGGCGGCGGTGGGCAAGGTGGGTGCGCCAGGCACTGTCCCCCGCCCTGGAAGGTGGCTCCTCCGCCGGTTGCAGAGCGTTGCTGGGCAGCCGGCAGAGGACCCGGAGGGAGCACTATAGCTCGGGGGCTTTCTCTTGGGAGTCTCCAGGGACCACTGCGACCCTGAGGGAGGATCCAAAGATTTCTTAAGTATAGCTGTCATTGGATCAAGGACTTGGAGCTAGTTTTCATTTTCAAGAAATCCTTTAAAAAAGTCTGGAGGGGGGGGGGTTTCCCAGAAGATGGCGGACTGAGAAGCTGCTAGCCGTTGAGCTCCAGAACACCTCTCCTGGAAACAGTAGGATTTTCTGCCTTTAGCAGGCCAGCCAATAAGGGATGCTAGTGGTGACACCAAGGAAGTGACTATAACTTAATTTGGGTTAAGAATTAGAGTAGGAGAAAAAAATTCTTTTTTCTTCCTTTTAATTTTCAAGCATACCTCCTTCCCCCCACCATAAGCAGTCCCTGGGGACCAGCTCCTAGCAGGATACCCCACACCACCAAACAGGGTGCTTTTTTGAATTCACTGATACACATTTGGGAAGTTCCTTGCACTGCTCTTTAATTACAACTCTTTTTCTTATCTTCTCCCTTTTCTCTCTCTTGTCTATCTCTCTCTCTCTTTTTTTTTTCTTGTCATACACTAGTTCCTTCTACTTTGCCTTTCTGAATTTGTGAATTATTTTGGGGAAGAAATCTGACTCAGAGTGGACTCTCTATGTGTGTATCTCTGTTCTAGTTCCCTTTCCCCTCTTGTTACCCCTAGAATATACGGTGGATAGTAGATTTGCATAACTGTCTATTCTTGCTATCCTCTCTTTCTTTTCTCTTTCTTCACAGGGATTTGTTTATTATTTTTTCACAGACTGGAGAAATTGTTTGGCTAACTGGTAACGAATAAACTACTTCAATGTTTACTTCAGTTGCTACTGTAATTCCGGAGGTTGGTGAATGCAATTGTCATAAAGGTAATTTGTACAGTGTTACTTGTACTCAAAACACAACAACTGAGTAACAACAGAGCATAAAAAAAGAAACACATAAATTTAAAAAAATGGGTAGATCAAAAACAAATAAAACTGCTACTCCATGAATGAAGACAAGAGCCCAGAAGAAACAACAAATCAGCCAGAAGTAACCATAGATAAGAAAAGTATGCAAGCAATAATAAACTTATTAATCATAGAAATGAAAACAATATTGGAGGAAAGGAATGGCAGTATTAGGGAAACAACAGTTGAGACCCCCAAGGAAAATACTGATTATCTTGAGGCAATTAGAGAACTGACAGCTGAAATAGCTGTAATGACGACAGAAGCTGAGGCAAGGGAAAGCAGACTAACAGAAGCAGAAAACAGAATTAGTCAGACAGAGGATGAGTTAGAGAAATTGAAGAAAGAGGTGAAAGAGGTTAAAAAGAGATTGAGAGACACTGAAAACAACAACAGAGACACATGGGATGATCTCAAAAGAAGTAACATTCGTATAATTAACCTAACAGAGGAAGAAAGAGAGGAAGAGGAAGCAAATATTCTAGAGGAAAAAATACAAGAAAACTTCACAGACCTGAATAACAGAAAGGATATCAAGACTCAAGAGGCCCAGAGAGTACCAAACAGAATCAACCCAGACCTGAAGACACCAAGACACATCATAGTCACAATGAGAAGAAGTAAGGATAAAGAAAGTATCCTAAAGGCTGCAAGAGAGAAACAAAAAGTCACATACAAGGGAAAACCCATAAGATTATCTGCAGACTTCTCCACTCAAACTCTAAAAGCCAGAAGGGAGTGGCAAGATATCTATCGAGCCCTGAATGAAAAAGGGTTTCAACCAAGGATAATATATCCTGCTAGACTTTCATTCAACTTGATGGAGGGATCAAAACCTTCTTAGACAAACAACAGTTAAAGGAGGCAACCATCACCAAGCCGGCCCTGAAAGAGGTTCTAAAAGACCTCTTATAAACAAGAACATCACTATAATACTTGCAATATATCAGAGCAAACAATTTTTTTAGAACAATGGCACTACAATACATTAAAATCCATAATATCAATAAATGTCAATGGCTTAAACTCACCCATCAAAAGGAAAAGGGTGGGGGGATGGATCAGAAAACATAACCCAACCATATGCTGCTTGCAACAATCCCATCTGTCACAACAAGTTAAACACACACTTTAAAGTGAAAGGATGGAAAACTATCATACAGGGTAACGGACCACAAAAAAGGGCAGGAACAGCCATTCTCATCTCAGATACGATAGATTTTAAATTAAATAAAGTAATAAAAGATAGGCAAGGACATTACATAATGATTAGAGGATCAATCAGCCAAGATGACTTAACAATTATTAGCATCTATGCACCAAACGAGGGAACATCTATATACATTAAGCATCTACTGAAAGAATTTCAAAAATACATCAATAGTAATACAATAATAGTGGGAGACTTCAATACCCCACTCTCACACTTAGACAGATCAACAAAGCAGAGAACCAATAAAGATACAAGAAAATTGAATGAAGAGATCGACAGACTAGACCTCTTGGACATTTTCAGACTCTTCCATCCCAAAAAACTGGAATACACCTTCTTTTCAAATCCACATAACACATACTCAAGGATAGACCACATGTTAGGCCACAAAGACAGCATCAATAAATTCAAGAGCATTGAAATCATCCCAAGTATCTTCTCAGACCACAGTGTAGTAAAACTAACATTTAACAACAAACTGAAAATTATTAAAAGTCACAGAATTTGGAAACTAAACAACATGCTCCTTAAGAACCACTGGGTCAGAGACTCACTCAAGCAGGAAATTCAAATATTCCTGGAAACTAATGAAAATGAAGACACAACCTATCAAAATATTTGTAAACAATGGAGGAGATATCACAACTGACACCACAGAAATCCAGAGAATCCTGCGAAACTTCTATAAAGAGCTATATGCCACCAAGCTAGAGAATCTGGAAGAAATGGAACAATTCCTAGAAACCTATGAATTTCCAAAACTGAACCAAGAAGAAGTACAAAATCTAAATGCACCAATCACAGACAAAGAAATTGAAACTGTTAAGAATCTCCCCAACAACAAAAGTCCTGGACCAGATGGCTTCATAAGCGAATTCTACAAAACTTTCAGGAAACAGTTAATACCCATACGTCTAAGCTATTCCATAAGATTGAAGAAACAGGAATACTCCCTTCCACCTTTTATGAAGCCAACATCACCCTGATACCAAAAGCTGATAGGAACAGAACAAAAAAGGAAAACTACAGACCAATATCTCTGATGAACATAGATACCAAAATATTAAACAAGATCTTGGCCAACCGGATACAGCAACACATCAAAAAGATTGTTCATCACGACCAAGTGGGATTCATCCCAGGAATGCAAGGCTGGTTCAACATCCATAAGTCAATCAATGTCATTCACAACATCAATAAAAGCAAAGCCAAAAACCACATGACTATTTCAATAGAGGCAGAGAAAGCCTTTGACAAAATCCTACACCCGTTCATGCTCAAAACTCTACAAAAAATGGGAATAGATGGGAAATTCCTCAAGATAGTGGAGTCTATATATAGCAAACCTACAGCCAACATCATACTCAATGGACAGAAGCTGAAAGCACTCCCCCTCAGATCGGGGACTAGACAGGGCTGTCCACTGTCACCGTTACTCTTCAACATATTATCGGAAGTTCTTGCCATAGCAATCAGGCAAGAGAAAGAAATCAAAGGAATACAGATTGGAAGGGAAGAAGTCAAGCTCTCACTATTTGCAGATGATATGATAGTATACATAGAAAGACCTAAAGAATCCAGTAGAAAATTACTGGAAGTTATTAGGCAATATAGCAAGGTATCAGGCTACAAAATCAATGTACAAAAATCAGTGGCATTTCTTTATGCAAACACTAAATCTGAAAAAGAAGACATCCAGAAATCACTCCCATTTACTGTTTCAGCAAAATCAATCAAATACCTAGGAATAAAGTTGACCAAAGAAGTGAAAGACTTGTATGCTGAAAACTATGAGTCGCTACTCAAGGAAATAGACACTGATAACCAAGAAATGGAAAGATATCCCATGATCATGGATTGGAAGAATAAATATCATCAAAATGAATATTCTCCCCAGAATCATATACAAATTTACTGCAATACCCATCAAAGTTCCACCAAGCTTCTTTAAGAGAATAGAACAAACACTACAATCATTTATCTGGAACCTGAAAACACCTAGAATTGCCAAAACCATCTTAAGGAAAAGAAACAGAAATGGAGGCTTCACACTCCCAGACCTTAAACTATATTATAAAGCCATCATCATCAAAACTGCATGGTACTGGAAGAAAAATAGGCACACAGACTAGTGCAATAGAATTGAAAGCCCAGAAGTAAATCCCAACACCTATGGACATCTAATCTTTGATAAGGGGGCCCAAAGGATTAAATGGAAAAAGGAGGCTCTCTTCAATAAATGGTGCTGGGAAAACTGGGTAGAAACATGCAGAAGAATGAAACTGAACCACTTTATCTCACCAGAAACAAAAATCAACTCCAAATGGATCAAAGACCTAGATGTCAGACCAGAAACAATCAAATACTTGGAGGAAAACTTTGGTAAAACACTTTCCCACCTATACCTCAAGGACAACTTTGATGAATCAAACCCAATTGCAAGGAAGACTAAAGCAGAAACAAACCAATGGGACTACATCAAATTGAAAAGCTTCTGCACATCCAAAGAAACTATTAAACAAACTGAGAGACCCCTCACAGAATGGGAGAATATCTTCACATGCCAGACATCAGACAAGAAACTAATCACCAAAATATATAAAGAGTTCAGCAAACTAGCACCAAAAAAGCAAATGACCTCATCCAAAAATGGGCAGAGGATATGAACAAAACATTCACCTCAGAGGAGATCCAAAAGGCTAACAAACATATGAAAAACTGCTCTAGGTCACTGATTGTCAGAGAAATGCAAATTAAGACAACACTAAGATACCACCTCACTCCTGTAAGAATGGCATACATCAAAAAGGACAGCAGCAACAAATGCTGAGAGGCTGTGGGGACAGAGGAACCCTTTTACATTTCTGTTGGGAATGTAAATTGGTCCAGTCTCTCTGGACAGCAGTCTGGAAAACTCTCAGAAGGCTAGACATGGACCTTTAATATGATCCAGTAATACCTCTCCTGGGGTTATACCCCAAGGACTCCATAACACCCAACCAAAAAGAGGTGTGTACTCCTATGTTCATAGCAGCACAATTCATAATATCTAAAACCTGGAAGCAACCCAGGTGCCCAACAACAGATGAGTGGCTGAAAAAGCTGTGGTATATATACACAATGGAATACTATACAGCTATCAAGAACAATGAACCCACCTTCTCTGACCCATCTTGGACAGAGCTAGAAGGAATTATGTTAAGTGAACTATGTCAGAATGATAAAGATGAGTATGGGATGATCCCACTCATCAACGGAAGTTGAGTAATAGATCTGAAAGGGAAACTAAAAGCAGAACCTGATCAAATTGTAAGTAGGGCACCAAAGTAAAAATAGTGGTGAGGTGGAGACATGCAGCTTCCTGGGCCAGTGAGGGGTGGGAGTGTGCAGGAGGGATGGGTCACAGTCTTTTGGCCGTGGGAATGGTGTTTATGTACACTCCTAGCAAAATGTAGACATATAAATCAGTAGTTAATTAATATGAGAGGGGGAAAATCAATTGTATGTCTCAAAGTTTCTCAAAAGACAAACTGAATCTTTTTAATATATAGGCTGTGTATTTGATATGCAGATTCTCTCAAAAGCCTAGAACAAGTAGATTAGAAACATCCAATAGCACAGCTATATACAAGATATTGGATACTGTACAGCAAACCATAACAAAAGGACTTTTCAAAGTTAACCCAATTACCAAATAATGTGATATCATTAACTGGCGATTGTCTTTTTGAACCCTAAGACAGCAGGAACCTCACATCTCCACTATAGAGCCCCTACTTCCTCCAGTCCTGGAACCCTTGGATAGGGCCCACTTTCCCGTATGCGTCTCCCAATCCAAACCAAATAATATTGCATCCGCAGATCACAACCTAACCAACGCAACAATTGCCACCTCAACATGCTTCACCTAAGACTGTGTCCAGAGACTTCACGTGTGGAATGACCACCCTTCAGCTTCATTACTCGGGTGAGACCTTTCCTTTTATAGTACACTCTAATTTCATCTCAGCTAGTTCACTTTCTAACAAAGTCCCATAACCTAGATATACACTAGTTTCTGTGAGAGAGAGCTTATGTTCACACGTACCCATAAACTACTGCAAAATATATACCTGAAAGCAGAAGTACACTAGAGTTTGCAGTGAGTACCTCCCTAACACTTCCTCTCCACTATTCCAAGCTTGGGATCCATGATGCTCAACGAATTGTTTGGCTTCAATGTTAACTCTCTTTTCAATCACCAGGTTCTAGATGCCACCAGGATGCTGGCCAGGCTTCCCTGGATTGAAGACCCCACCAATATTTCTTGGAGCTCAGCTTCTGTGCCGCCCCGTCACGACCACCAGAGAGACTGACAAAGTCATCTCCTCTGGACCTGCATTCAGACTTCAAAGAAGCTGGGCAGAAGGACGGGAATGGGTCGACGCATTCTCCCCCCATTATTGCTACAAACAATTATACTGTCACAATTGATTAATAATGCTTTGGCAGTGCCTGGTGGGAATGGAGAGTCAGAAGCACCCCCTCTCCCTTACACAGGAGCATATTCGAAAATTACATTATTGAAAGTGGAGAAGGTGGGTCAACATAGATGGACAAAACAAGTCATGTTATGACTTGCCCCTCATAGAAACAATACAGAGATTGAGGCCTCCCAGGTACAAGTTGACATATTGAAACAAAGAAAGATTAATAGTTAAACTGTACCAGACCTAGATGAGCAGTGGTCCAAGACTAGGTAAAGATCTGTACGCCCCCATAGAAGATTAATGGTAGAGATAGCCCTCAGCAAAAGTGTAAAACTATTCTGGGTATGACCTCCTCTGGGAACAGAACGATACAAAGTATTGTACCCATTCTTTACAGTTATGGGGGAATAACATGTAGCCTGCCAAAGCCACAAGACTATTGTTACTTCTTTATGAGCTGGTTGCTTAGACAACCTGAATGTAACCTGAAAAAAGTATAAAAGCTAATGCAGTTTCACTATTAAAACGAGTCCAGATTCACCCTCCAATAGAGTGTGGTGTCTGTCTGTTCTCCCTCGCCGACTCCTGACCCACCTGGGAGGTTGCCATCAAGACCCCTGACCCTCCTGCTGCTCATCCACTGAGTGGTCCGCGGCAAGCTTCCCCAGAGATACACCTTACTAGAGAAAGAGAGAGGCAGACTGGGAGTATGGAACAACCAGTCAACGCCCGTGTTTAGCGATTAAGCAATTACAGAAGCCAGACCTTCTACCTTCTGCAACCCTCAATGACCCTGGGTCCATGCTCCCAGAGGGCTAGAGAATGGGAAAGCTATCATGGGAGGGGGTGGCTTATAGAGATTGGGTGGTGGGAATTGTGTGGAGTTGTACCCCTCCTACCTTATGTTTTTGTTCATTAATCCTTTCTTAAATAAAAAAATTAAAAAAAAACTAGGGTCAACTTCCAGTCAAATTTTATTTATTATTATTATTATTTATATATATTATTTATTTATTTATTTATTCCCTTTTGTTGCCCTTGTTGTTTTATTGTTGTAGTTATTATTGTTGTTGTCATCATTGTTGGATAGGACAGAGAGAAACGGAGAGAGGAGGGGAAGACTGAGAGGGGGAGAGAAAGACACCTGCAGTACTGCTTCACCGCCTGTGAAGCGACTCCCCTACAGGTGGGGAGCCGGGGTTCGAACCGGGATCCTTATACCGGTCCTTGTGCTTTGCGCAACCTGTGCTTAACCCGCTGCGTTACAGCCCGACTACCCAAATTTTATTTTTTACTATCCTGTGAATAGTTAACATTTATGCCTTTTATTTGTGCCAACAAAGCACTCTCTGTGAATTATTTTATAAATCCTATAAAATGAAGACAATCATACCATCTCATTGTGATCTTGACAAGATTACATGATATGAAAGTAATAAAGTAGTCTACAGAAACAGTCAATGACACTCTTTTGTATGAGATATTTTAGATTAAGAAAAAAACATAAATATGCAAAGATTTCCCACTAGGATACAGAAAAATACAATAAAACACAGACTAGTATAATAACAATTCCTGGCTTCTATGTTTTTGGAACTATATGAGAAGACTTATGAGAGCAAACACCTTTGCTATTCCTTTAACTGTTTCACCTCATGACAAACCTGGCTCACAGGTTGTTTATTAGACCACGTTTTAGCTGAGAAGAGGAGATACATGTATGACTAGCAAAGACAATAGTCTTTAATGTTTAAAGCTTATGTCAGTGGATATATCAATAAAATTAAAAAGTTCAAGAACTATCTGTCAGTTGTATCTGTAGAGTTGATTTGGTGTCTAAATGTTTGACTTGCATGTATAAAAACCCTTGTTCAATGCCTAGAACTTTATACACCAGCATGATACTCTGCATTTATTTAATTCTCTTTCTCTCTCATCAATAAATACACTTAAAGAAGAATAAAAATAATAACTGTCTATGAAGAAAGAAAAATGCTCCTTTCATCTATTTTAGGCAATCAGGAGTATGCTTATATGTAGAAGCCCAGGAAAATCAGGTTAACATCATGGTAGCATCTGGAATGTTATGACTAAAAAAAGAGTTAAGATATAAAACAGAACAAATTGTTGACTAATAATGAACCTAACGGCAAAAATATTACTGATGAAGACTTGAGTGTCTCCATTTTGGAAAAAGCTAATAGGTCTATTTTAGTTACATTCCATGGGGCCCATGACCCTACTAGTTTTTGCCTGAGCTTGACATCTAACATGCAGTTGGACCCAGGTTATTGTCTGGGGAGATGGTGTCATAATTGGAAAAAGGACTAGAAAACTGGATCAGGGAAGAGAGTAGCTCCCAATTATGGGAAAAGTATATATATATATATATTGTTAACTGTAAACCACACAGGTTTGAACTGGGGCCCATATTCAGCACAGGAGCCTATGTAGCCTCTGCATCCCTGTAGGTCTGAGCTTGCATTCTGTGGTAATGGCTAGGAACATTTCAGGATGCATTAATTTCAGGACCCATCTTCCTCAGGTGGTTGAATATGTTGTCCAAACTTCTATGTGGCAATTCCAGGATGCCCTGTCTAAGGCCCCAGATGAACGGGTGGCCTGGTAGTGACCAAAGAGTCATCTTTAAAGTATGTCAGTCTCTTGCTCTTATCCAGCTTTCATAATCCTTACTTTGTCTGACAAGGTTAGCTTTGGAGTGATTGAGGGAAGTGGAATACAAAGTAGATGAGGAGGGTGTCTAGGTCTAAGTAGAAATTATCTGAGTAGGTACTTTATAGTATCTTTTTTTAAGTCTTTATACTTTCTTGCTGCATTTATTGACTCACTGCAAACTATTTTGAACTATTGCTTTCAGGTGTATATTTCCCCTTAACTTATGGATACATGTGTATATAGTCCTATCTCATGGGCCCTGGTCTATATCTAGGTTTTGCGGCTTTGTGAGGAAGTGCACCACCTGAAATGGAATTAAGAAATTTTATGAGATAGGAAACGTCTCACCAGAATAATGAAGCTGGAAGGCTGACATTCCTCTCCTGATGTCTCTGGATACAGTCGGAATTACTATTGATGTATTTTTCTAGCTCTTTCAGTAAGTGTTTGATCTATTTATATGGGCCCTCATTGGGTGGCTAGATGTCAATTATTGTTAAATATTCTTGGTTGATTGATCCTCTGATCATTATGTAATGACCTTGCCTATCTATTATAATTTTATTTAGTTTAAAGTCTATTGTGTCAGTGATGAAGTGATGAGACTGGCTCTTCCTGTTTTTTTTTTTGGTTTTTTTTTGTGGTCCATTAGCCTTTTTGATAGTTTTCCATTCCTTCAATTTGAGTCTGTGTTTGTCTTTTTGTGTCAGGTGAGATATGCAAGCAGCATATAGTTGGGTTGTGTTTTCTGATCCATCCTACCACTCTGCCTTTTAATGGGTGAGTGTAAGCTATTGACATTTATTGATATTATTGATTTAAGGTATTGCAATGCCATTATTCAACATTTTTTATTTGCTCTGATATATGGCAAGTATTATGGTGATGTTCTTGTTTATAGGAGATCTTTTAGAAATTCTTTCAACTATCAGGCTTGGTGATAGTTGTCTCTTTTAACTGTTGCTTGTCTGAGAAGGTTTTTATCCTTCCATCTAGTGTGAATGAAAGTCTAGCAGGATATATTATTCTTGGCTGAAACCCTTTTTCATTGAGAGATCTATATATTTCTTGCCATTATCTTCTAGCTTTTAGAGTTTGAGTGGATAAGTCTGCTGATAGTCTTATGGGTTTTCCTCTGTATGTGAGTTTTTGTTTTTCTCTTGCAGCTTTTAGGACCCTTACTTTATCCTTACTTCTTTTCATTGTAATGGTGATGTATTGTGCTGTCTTGAAGTCTGAGTTGATTCTGTTTGGGTCTCTCAGGGATACTTAAATCTTAACTTTTTTTTATTATTGTTTAGAGCTGGGAAGTTTCATATATTATTTTTTCTATGATGCAATGCTTTCTTCCTCTTCATCTCTTTCTTCCTATGGTAGGCCAATTATGCAAATGTCACTTCTTTTGAAATCATCCCAGATGCTTTCATTGTTGTTTTCAGTGTCTCTCGATTTCTCTTTTAGCTCTTTTACCTCCTTCTTAGTTTTCTCTAACTCATCCTCTGTCTGACTAGTTCTATTTTCTGCTTCCGTTAGTCTGCTTTCCCTTCCCTCAACTTCCTTCTTCAATTCAGTTGGTTTTGTTTGTTTGTTTGTTTTTCTTTGCTCAGATACAGTATTAATTTGTTCTGCCAGCTGGCCTTTTAGCTCAGCTAATTCAGCTTTCAGTTGTCTAATTAGCTCGAGATAGCTAGTATTTTATTTGAAAGTCTCACTTGTTGTTCCCCTATTTCTGATAGTATTTTACTCCATAGCTGCCCTCACCTCTATCATTAATAAGTCAACTAAGGTTTGGATATTTTCCTTATTTATAGTTGTTTCTGGCTTACTTGGAATTCATTCCAGGCTTCTGTCCTGATTCATTGCAGTAGTTAATTTAGTTGCATTCATTTTTTTTATCCATGTGTTTTGTATTTTTGTGCCTTGGCTATTTACATTCAGTAGTGTTGAGTGTGGAAAAGCCCCACTATACCAAAGTCTTCTTACAAATGAAGTCACAAACCTGAGCAAATACAATAACAACAAAAGAGATGGTTAATGCAGTTCAACCAAAACCTGTTAGCTACAAAAACCCTCCCAACAAAACAAAAACAAACCAAAAACAAAAACAGAACAACAACAACAGCAGAAAAAAATACAAAGCAAAAACAGACAGTTGAAAAAAATCTACTACCAGTATAAATTTAAGAGATTGTGAAAAGGGAGAGAAAATAAAAGAGGAGAGAGATAGTTAAAAATAGAAAAACGTTTCTACATCAAACTTCTTATACAAGATAGATCACAAATCAGTACAAGTGAATACAGTCAATACTGGAGCAAAAGCAAAAAAAAAATTAAAATCAAAGAGAAATATAGAAAAAGAGAGAGGAAAGAAGAAATTAAAAAAAGAAAACAAACAGATAATAACAACAATAACAAAAACACCACTACCACAATAGATAGCACAATCAATCACCAGTAATTGCAGTGCACCACCAACAAAGGCTAATTTTGGTCAACGTAATAAGAAGGAAACATAAATTAATGGCAATGACAAAGCAAACTAGTGAATGCAAACAAAGAAAAACTTAAAGACCAGTCTGCAGTTTAAACTATTCCAAATTGCCTTCTAAAACCTCTCCCTCTTCCTAAATAATTACAAAAATCAACATAAACTAAAGAGCTAGAGGGAAGAATAGAAGAAAACTGGAGTAGTATACTCTCATCTCCCCAGAAGAGGCAGAAGATTGGTTAAGGAAGTTGACCAATAAGAGAGAGTTCCAAAAAAGAAACCAAAAAACAAACAAACAAAAACCTTCCTACTGATGACACCATACTGATCTTGTAATCTTGTGACTGAGGTCTTCTCCAAAGGAGATCCCTTTGTCTATAACTTGTTCCCTTACCACTCGGGCTGGTGGGGGGGTGTACAAAGAAGGGATTGTAACTTGTAAATCTTGGTTCAGGACCTGGTATGTGTGTTGTCCTTTCTGTAGCCCATTTCAGGCTATCTATGATCTGCGACTCTCTTCCTTGGTTCCACCTTGACACTTCCGTACACCTCCTCCACCAATGGCCTGGAAATCTTTCCCTCATTCCAGATTCCCAGGATTTAAGCAGCTACTTTGCTGAGACAAAGTCAGGAGATGTTGTCAAGCCACCATTAGGCTCCACTCTGTGATAAAATCTTAATTACCCCAGGAGACAGAAGTGTCATATAATATTAGAATGGATGATTTAGATTATAGTAATGCAAGGAGTGCTCAGGAAATATTAGTGACATATCCAAAAACTTCAGAAGACAATTTTCATAGTGGACAATAAGGTGGCAAAGAATACATACATAAATTTAAAACATAAATCTCAAAAAATGTACAGGGGATATATATCCTTTGATAATTTAAATAATTAAAACATCACTGAGTACTATTGAAGTTCCTTAGAAAAAATAAAAGTCACTTAGGAAATTCTAAAAGAACAGAAGTTCTTGGAAATCACTTAGATTTAGAGAAAAAGGAGTCCATGATTGGATAACTGAATTCTAACGATGAAATTCATACCTACTTCTGTTCATTATTCTTTTTTCTTTCATTCATTATAATTTTACTTCGTGTTTTATAAAACTGGTTAAAAGTAAGGTCAAAATAAAATTTATCAATGATATTGAATAAAATCATAATATTTATGTTTTCACTTTAAGTACTTTTTAATCCTGAAGAAGAAAAAATAAATACACAATTTGTTTTGAATTTTTTGATGTGATAATTCACAGCTAGGCACTTGGAAGATTTCACTTCTTCAAAGCTTAGAAGCTTGGATAATCTGTGAATATGTCAGTATTTTCCTCTTGCAATGCAGAAAAGAAGAGAAAAATTTGAAAAAAAAAATCTCTTCAACCTGTATCCAAGAAACTTACATTGTGGCAAACAGATACACACAGAACTATATATGGCTTGAGCGATAACAACAGATTTTCTTGCCTGGAGTCCAGGGGTCCCAGGTTTCTCCCTTAACATCATCATAAGTCAAAACAGTGCTATGATCAGAATATTTCAGCTAAAAGCATCATTAGAAATTTGAAAATTAATCTCAAACTTGACTAAAAAAAATTAGTGTTTATTCATTTATATAGTGAGGAAAGATAGATCTTCTGTTAATGAAAATCCTGAAATCAATATTAAACACATAATTATTAAATTTTCATTGAACTATTTGAGTCAATTGGGTAAATTATGTTTATTACTGACTGCTATTCCTATTAGTCCAGGCATGAATGTTATGCTGACAAAAACAATAATACACATTTTCAAACAGGAGAAGGGGGAGAAGGGCTGGATGAAATTGAGGACTGGCTCTGATTTTTAGCTGGTTACCAACTTGTCAGAACATTGTTAAACATGTGTACAACACACATTCAAAAAGGTTATTTGGCGAGTCCGCGGTGGCGCAGTGGGTTAAGCGCACGTGGCGCAAAGCGCAGGGACCAGCGTAAGGATCCCGGTTTGAGCCCCCGGCTCCCCACCTGCAGGGGAGTCGCTTCACGGGCGGTGAAGCAGGTCTGCAGGTGTCTATCTTTCTCTCCCCTCTCTCTCTGTCTTCCCCTCCTCTCTCCATTTCTCTCTGTCCTATCCAACAACAAAGCAACGTCAGCAATGGCAATAATAACCACAAGGAGGCTGCAACAACTAGGGCAACAAAAAGGGGAAAAAATGGCCTCTAGGAGCGGTGGATTCATGGTGCAGGCACCGAGTCCAGCAAAAACCCTGGAGGGGGGAAAAAAAAAGGTTATTTGAAATATATAAAGGAAGCAAATATATAGTCATACTGGGACGGAGAATTAGCCCATGGGGTAGGGCATATTCTTGCCCAGATTCAAACCCTGATACCACGTGGTAGTGACTCTCTCTCTCTCTCTCTTTCTTTCTCTCTCTCTGCAAAAATATCTTAAAACAGTAAAGACATACACACAAAGACACACACACACACACACAAAATATGAAGAGAAAATTCTGTGATTCAGGTATGAAGCAGGAAATGGTAGACAAAGTTAAATTGAGGCCTTTATTGAAGGAGATTTTGGAGTTATAAATCAGAGCTATAAACCTCATACTAGTGAAATTTCATGGATCTGTAGGTTTTGTTTTTTGATGATGATAGTGTGTAAATTGTGTGTAAGAGGATATTATTAGGGAGTCCGACGGTAGCACAACAGATTGAGCACACGTGGCACAAAGAGCTAGGACCCTCAGAAAGATTCTGGTTTGAGGCCCTGGTTCCCCACCAGCAGGGGTACTTCACAAGTGGTGAAGCAAGTCTGCAGGTGTCTATCTCGCCCCCTGTCTTCCCCTCCTCTCTCCATTTCTCTCTGTCCTATCCAATAACAACAACATTGATAACAACAATAAAACAGCAGGGCAACAAAAGGGAATAAATAAATAAATAAAGATAAAAAATAAAAAAAGATTAAAAAAGACTGTTTATTAGATAATCATACTGAGTAACATTTGCTTAGAATAATTTATAATAATAGACTGAGAAAGCAACTTGTTATATATCATTTCATATTTCAAAAAATTATCTAGACTGAAAAATAAAAAGAATATTTCATCTTTGCAATACACATAATTGTTAATATATAAAAGTCAAACTAAACAAAATACAGCTACAAAAATGAAATTTTGGGGACAGGTGGAGGTAAACC
Organism: Erinaceus europaeus; assembly: GCF_950295315.1. Lineage (NCBI taxonomy): Eukaryota > Metazoa > Chordata > Mammalia > Eulipotyphla > Erinaceidae > Erinaceus > Erinaceus europaeus. The sequence goes on from NC_080175.1 coordinate 34,468,008, forward strand.
TGGTTGAGTACACATGTCAGATTGCTCAAGAACCTAGTTTCCATCCCCCACCCACCTCCCACCTGCAAGGGGAAAGCTTTGTGAATGGTAAAGCAGTGTTGCAGGTATCTCTCTGTCTCTTTTCTTCTCTATTGCCCCTTTCCCCTTGACTTTTGACAGTCTCTATCCAAAAAAAAAAAATAAAGAAAGGATAAAATAAAAAATTAAATTTTTATTTACTTTTAGAGTTCTTACACTCTATCTTCTAACCTCTTAGGATCAATTAGAAAAATATGCGAAAATGTATTAAAATATGAAATATGTTTGAGACATACTAATCATACGAATTTAAGGGAGTCAGTCAGTAGCATAGTGGGTTAAGCACAGGTGGTGCAAAGTGCAAGGCCCAGTTTGAGCCCCCGGCTCCCCACCTACAGGGGAGTCACTTCACAGGCTGTGAAGCAGGTCTACATGTGTCTCTCTCTCCCCCTCTCTGTCTTCCCCTACTCTTTCCATTTCTCTCTGTCCTATCCAACAACGATAACATCAATAACAACAATAATAGCTACAACAATAAAACAAAGGCAACAAAAGGGAATAAATATTTTAAAAACAAATTATTTTAAATGAACCTTTAGTGAAAATAGTAAGAGAATTGAACACAATTTTCATAATCAGAAAGAAATTTGCATTTTCATAAATCCATTATGCTTGGTTAAGTCAATACATATATTTTGGCCAGTTTAAGTCCAATTCATATGTATGAAGGAAAGCATGTTTCATTTTTTTTAATTTTTAAAATAATTTTGTTATTAGTAGTTTGTACAAGATTATAAGATTTCAGTGTAGTTCTATACCACACACCCCGTTAACGTTCCCTATTCCCACACTCCAACATCCCAAAGATAATCATCATAGTTCTCACAAGTCTTGCAAATAATTTGCTTTCTTCTGTTTTGTTTGGATTTTTTTTATTTTGGCAAGTACATGTAAATCAAATCTCTATGTCCCACATATGAGTGAAACAATATGATAGTTGTTTGTCATCTCTTATTTCCACACACATAGTCACCTTTAGTTCATCCATTTTGTACCAAAGGACATAATATCATCTTTTTTTATCACAGTGTAATAAGTATAATATTTCATGGAATACATATCCCGTAACTGTTTTAGGGAGTCATCTGTTAGTGGACATTTAGGCCACTTCCACTTTTTGTCCATTGTGAAAAATATAGCTATGAAAATATGGTGTCTATGTCTCCTCTAATTAGTATTTCAGTGCCCATTGGATAAAGACTTAACAGCGGTGTTGCTGGGTTAGAAGGCACTTCCATTTTCATTTGGATAAGGACTCCCCATCAGTCTTCCAAAGGGGCTGTACCATTCTAGCCAGCAATGTATCAGAGTTCCCTTTTCTTTTTTCTTTTTTTTTAGATTATAATTTATTTATTTATTTATTTATTTAATTAATTTTTTATTTAAGAAAGGATTAGTGAACAAAAACATAAGGTAGAAGGGGTACAACTCCACACAATTCCCACCACCCAATCCCCATAATCCCCCCCTTCCATGGTATCTTTCTCATTCTCTAGCCCTCTGGGAGCATGGACCCAGGGTCGTTGAGGGTTGCAGAAGGTAGAAGCTCTGGCTTCTGTAATTGCTTCCCCGCTGAACATGGGCGTTGACTGGTCGGTCCATACTCCCAGTCTGCCTCTCTTTTTCCCTAGTAAGGTGTGTCTCTGGGGAAGCTGAGCTCCAGGACACATTGGTGGGGTCTTCAATCCAGGGAAGCCTAGCCAGCATCCTGGTGGCATCTGGAACCTGGTGATTGAAAAGAGAGTTAACATATGAGGCCAAACAATTTGTTGAGCAATCATGGATCCCAAGCTTGGAATAGTGGAGAGGAAGTGTTAGGGAGGTACTCACTGCAAACTCTAGTGTACTTCTGCTTCCAGGCATATATTTTGCAGTAGTTTATGGATACGTGTGCACATAAGCTCTCTCTCACAGAAACTGGTGTATATCTAGATTATGGGACTTTGTTAGAAAGTGAACTACCTGAGATGAAATTAGAGTGTATTATAAAAGGAAAGGTCTCACCCGAGTAATGAAGTTGAAGGGTTGTCATTCCACACGTAAAGTCTCTGGATACAGTCTGAGGTGAAGCATATTGAGGTGGCAATCGTTGCTTTGGTTAGCTTGTGATCGGCTGATGCAATATTATTTGGTTTGGATTGGGAGATGCATACAGGAAAGTGGGCCCTATCCAAGGGTTCCAGGACTGGGGGAAGTAGGGGCTCTCTAGTGGAGATGTTAGGTTCCTGCTGTCTTAGGGTTCAAAAAGACAATCGATAGTTAATATTATCATCACTTTATTTGTTAATTGGGTTAACTTTGAAAAGTCCTTTTGTTAGGGTTTGCTGTACAGTACCCAGTATCTTGTATATAGCTGTGCTATTGGATGCTTCTAATCTACTTAGTCTAGGCTTTTGAGAGAGTCCGCATATCAAATACACAGCCTATATATTAAAAAGATTCAGTTTGTCTTTTGAGAAACTTTGAGACATACAATTGATTTCCCCCTCTCATATTAATTAACTACTGATTTATATGTCTACATTTTGCTAGGAGTGTACATAAACACCATTCCCACCACCAAAGGGCTGTGACCCATCCCTCCCACCCACTCCCACCCCCCACTGGCCCAGGAAGCTGCATGTCTACCCCTCACCACTGGGTTTTTACTTTGGTGCCCTACTTACAATTTGATCAGGTTCTGCTTTTAGTTTCCCTTTCAGATCTTCTTAGTCAGCTTCTGTTGATGAGTGGGATCATCCCATACTCATCTTTATCTTTCTGACTTAGTTCACTTAACATAATTCCTTCTAGCTCTGTCCAAGATGGGTCAGAGAAGGTGGGTTCATTGTTCTTGATAGCTGCATAGTATTCCATTGTGTATATATACCACAGCTTTCTTTACAACCTCTCCAAGAGCTTTCATATCCTGGTTTGTTGAAGACATTCTCTCAAGTGGCAGTGTTTCAGGGTAGTTTTAATTTGCATTTCTGTAATGATAAATGAAGTGCAATATTTCTTCATGTGTCTGTGGGCATGTGTATCTCTTCTTTAGAAAACTGTTTAGTTCTTTAGCCCACTATTCTAGTGGATTATTTTTTCTTCTTTTGTAGATCTGTATGAATTCTGTATAGATGTTTGATATTACTCACTTGTCTAATGTGTGATGTGAAAATATTTTCTCCCACTTACTGGGTTGCCTGTGATTCTTTTAGAGTTTGCTTTTGATGCACAAAAGCTTTTTATTTGCATGTAATGTCATCTATTTACTCTTCATTTTCTATGGCCAGTGGGTTGAGTCTCCAAATATATCTTTGAGGTGAATATCCTGCAAAGTTTTATTGACAATTTCTTCTATTTACTTCAGAGTTTATGGTCTAATATCTAGAACTTTTTTAATGTCTGTTGTTATCTTTATTTATTGGATAGTGGCAGTCAGAAATTGAAAGTAAGGAGGAGATAAAGAGGGCAAGGGACAAAGAGATACCTTCAGACCTGCTTCACCACTTGTCAAAGTTTCCCTCCGGAGGTGGATACCCGGGGCTTAAAGCTGGGTCCCTGAGCTTATTATCACATGTGCACTCAGCCAGGTGTATGATCACCTAGCCCAATACCTAGATCTTTAACCCATTTTAATTTGACCTTAGTGTATGGTGTTAGAAGATGATATCATTTCACTTTTCTATATGTAACTGACTAATAGGAAAGAGTGTTTCAAAGTGCACATGTGCAGGGATAGGAAGTGTTTCACCTACTTAAACACACACACACACACACACACACACACACACACACACACACACACACACACACTACAGTCTGCAAGGACCTAGGTTCAAGTCCCTGACCCCACATATAGGAGAAAGCTTCATGAGTAGTGAAATAATGCTCTCTTTTTCTCTATATATACACATTACCTCTCAATTTTTCTGTCTCTACCTAAAAGTAAATAAATAAAAAAATATTTTTTAAAAGAACATGAGGATTGAACGTATTTAAGCACAATTTGAGAAAGTTATAGTGATAACTGATAAAGAATTGTGAATGCAAAATTAATAAAGGCATTCCTCATATAAATGACTAAGTGATATTAGTGAAAGGGTATAAGTTGCTTACATTACAATGAACTGAACCAAAAAGTCTTCATGTCAGTAGAGAGGATATCTTTCAAAGCAGAACTAAGAGGATAGCTTTCAAAGCAGAACTAAGAGGATATATATATATATGTGTGTGTGTGTGTGTATATGTGTGTGTGTGTGTGTGTGTCTGTGTGTGTGTTTGAATAATATATATAATATATTTTCAAAATGTTTTCTTGCTTATTATAATTAAACCTAATCATGGTAGATATTATTAAGCTCAAGATTTCCAAGAGCTGTACTTATTCAAAATTAGAGAGATATTGCTAGGACCTAGGTTCAAGTCTCTGACCCCACATATAGGAGAAAGCTTCATGAGTAGTGAAACAATGCATTATCACTGTGGCTTTTCATCTGCAAAATGAATCTGCTGCTCCCAGTGACCCACCCCCCCCTTATTTTATTTGAAAGCCAAACAGCAATTGGGGAGATGGTGGTAAAGAACATCAGAAAAAGAGAGATACCTAAAGCACTGAATCACCACCCATGAACCTTCCTCTGTTATTTGGGGACTAGAGGCTTGATCCTTGTGCATGATCACATGTGTACTGAACTGATTATGTCACAGCTGTTCTCACTTTCTCACAACTTTAAAAGACTCAATATAATACTGATTAATAAAGACTTTAAAATATTGTGACTACAAGAATAAAGCCAATTATTCCACAAGATGAATTATAATTAAATAATACAGTGTGGATAAAAAAGACAATAGGTATAGAAACAAACATATCTGAGACTATCATTTTACTAAATTTTGCATTTCTTGTGTTCCTCATCACAACTTTACAATTATGGGCCTTTTTTTTTTCAGACAGAAGAGGAGGAGAGGAGAGGAGAGGGAAGGAGGGAGAGGGAAAGGGAGAGAGATAGAGAAGAAGAGGAAAAGGGGGAGTGAAGAAGAGGGAAAGGGAAAGGAAAAGAGATAAAGAAAAAGAAGAAAGGGGAGAGGGAGAAGAACACGGACAGGGACAAAGATGGGACAGGGACGGGGAGAGGTCAATGGCCACATCGCTAAAGCTTCCTCCAGTGCAAAGGGGGTCTGGTTTGGAAGAGCAGTGCACATGCCGTTGCTGGCTCTGTTTTTTTTTTTTTTTTATGTGTAAATTTATAATATACTAAAAAAAAAAAAAAACAGAAAAATCTCAAAATAAAGCAAGGAAAAATGAGCTTAATGGTACAACAAATCAGAAACATGTCCATCCAGGAAAAAAAAAAAAGAAAAGAAACTAGGTTCCAATAAATAGAGCAGATGCATTATTAATTCTTAGGAAAAGATATACTTCAAGAATAAAAAGAATGATAGTTGAATCTTGAATTTAAGTTTATAGATAAAAATTATGTGCATTGAAATATGATGTACATAACTAAATTGTGCTGCTTTGTATATTAAGATCTCACTGTGAAAGAAAACCTGCAAAATATTAAATATATTATTTAAATGTTAAATGTAAATATCAATTTCTGACTTTAAAAATATGTTTTTCTACACTGTTCAAAAACACAGAATATAACCGCGTTCCACATGGCCAGAATATCAATTTGTGACCTTGGTTTTTAAGCCTCATTACACATTAAAAAGGAAGATACTTTGTTACTGAGTAGAATGGAACTTATTTTTTATCCATTGCCACTGAACTCAAATCATTTGTGTGATTTTTGGTAGAATACTTAAACCTAGTATTTTAAGTTAACATATGCTTTTGCTGAGACTCACTCCATCTTCCTGATTAAGATGTGATTACATAATAACTTATGTGATAAGTGCATGAAAGACATGTTTAACAAAGTAACAAAGTGTATAACTGTCTAGAAATAATATGACTTTTTTTTTCCACTGGGCTTACGTTTTACACTGATCGTGCAAAAGCAATGAATGCTGGCATGTTGCCTCAGTCTGTTCTAGCAGTTGTGTTATTAAACATCACATTTTAATTGGGGAAAAATTCTAGTTGCATCTCAGATTTCCAAGGCATAGAAACAGAAGTAGCTGACTGTGTTTATTCCCAGTCTTGATTGGGAACCTTGAGTGTCTGTGTGCCTTCAGGCAGCTTTGTTTATGTTATAAGCTGAATGAACCACCATTATGGAACAGCATTTTCACCTGTAAAAAATGACTGATGGACACACTTATACCTTTACAGATATTTTCATTAAACTTAACACAATTAACCTGACATTCCAAGGAAAGAATTTGATGGTATTTGTTGTAGAAAACTTGACTTTTCAGGAAAAAAAAAATAGCTCTCCCTGACAAGACTGTTTTGTCATGAACATGACCTAGTTTTGTGCCCTGACTCCTACCTACCATAGTGGAGAAAGCTTCAATTCTGTGCTGTTTTTTCCTCTCTCTCTCTCTCTTGCACTCCCCCCCTCTCTATTTCAATATATTAATTATATTGTTAGTATCTGGCATGCAATCTCACAGCTCTTTATACACACACACAGAGAGAGAGAGAGAGAGAGAGAAGCAAGTAAAGACACCATAGCACAGAAGTTTCCCCCAAATGTTGGGGTATCTCTGTGGGATGTGGGGCTCAAATCTGCATTGTGTTCATGGAAAGGAAAATTTCCTACAAGGTGAGGTATCTTTGAATCCATGAATATAAGGTCAGCAGTGTCAGCTTGGACTATTTGGGATATTGCACCAAAGTAAAAGACTCTGGGGGGAAGGTGGGTTTTCAGTTTCACAACAGGGGTTTGGGTTGAGAACACAGACTTTTGATGGTGGGAATGGTGTTCAACTACACTCTCATTAATTTATAATTTTATAAATCACTAAGTAGTAATAAATCACTAAGTAGTAGTAGTAAGTGTAGTTGTGACTTATAAAGGAAGAGATGGCAAAAACATAGAGAAATGGGCAAATACATATACATATATAGCTATAGAAATAATATTCAACCCATATCTGTGACTTTAGGAGGTCTTCCGATGGAGGAAATGGGGACACAGAACTCTTGGTGGTGGGACCAGTGTGGAATTATACTCCTGTTATTTCATGGTTTTGTAAATCAATATTAAATAAAATAAAATAACCCTGGCAATGACACAGAAATTCAATATGCACTGCTCATGGACTATAAGACTTGGCAGATCAGTGTTGCCATTCACCCCCTCCTTCCTTCAAGAATAGAAAAACGAACAAACAAACCAACATTGAGGCCAGATGGTGTCTCACCTGGTTAAATGCACACATTACAGTACATAAGTACTGGGGTTCAAGCCACTGCTCCTCATCTGCAGAAGGGAAGATTCATTAGTCATGAAACAGTGCTGCAGGTGTCTTTCTGGCTCTTTCCCTCTTTACCTCCCCCTTTTCTTCCAGTTTCTCTTTGTCTCTATCCAAAAATAATGAAGCAAAATAAAATAAAATAAAACATTTAAAATTATGTGAAAAGGCCTGATGATTTGAATTCATTTATTCTCTAGGTAGTTGAGAGGAGGGTGGGGCTCTTTAGGTCTTGGTGCACCATAGTGGAGGAGAACCTAGGCTTGGGTTGAACTTGTTTTGCAGAAAACTGATAAATTTAATGCATGTGCCAGCAACTGTATTTAATATTTACTGTAAATGATTAATACAAGTAAAAAGAAGAAGAAAATAGTTTAAACTCTTTCCTGGTTGAATACACATGTTATCTTGTATAAGGCCCTTGGCTCTAACCCCTACTCCCTACCTGAAAGGGGTAATGCTTTATGCACATTGAAGCAGTGCTACAGGTGTCTATCTTTCTACCTCCCTACCTCCCTATTCCCTCTCAATTTCCCTCCATCCTACTGAATAAAATAGAAAGAAAAAAAAAACAGGCCATACAAATAAAAAATAAATGTTTCTCAAGAAAGGTATTTATATTTTGTTTGAAGATATTACTTAGATTCCATAAAAAATTATACAATGAGATACCAATTGCTTACAGGACAAGTCAGGCATAAATCAAGGTCTTAAAATTAAGATATTCTGAATCTTGATATATATAGTGTGAGAGACATAAATGCATCCTAATCTATATATATGAAATATGTCATATATATGCATATATGATAAAGGGAATGAAGAAGAAAGGAACAGGGAAAGAAAGAAGGAAGAAAGAAAATAATTAGGCACACACAAACACACACACACACAATAAAATACTACAAAGATTATACTAAGATTATACTAACCCCCAGCTTACATCTAGAGCAATGATTCTCAATGTGAAACAGTTTTGGCCCCTTATTCATGGAATATCTGACAGTACATGGAGACATTTTGAGTTGGCACAATTAGTGGGAACAACTGGCACTGGCATCTACTGTATGGAGACCAGGATGCCGTAACTCAAGTGTTACAGAAGGTCCCCACAGTAAAGAAATTCCTCCTTTGGATGAGATAGCAGTAGTCATAAGCTTGAGAAGACCTGTGTGAGTTGCAAGTGTATAATACATAAATATGTTTGATTCTTATTTTTTATAATTTGTCCTCATCTACTTGGTCTTATAATTGTTCTAAAATATTTTCATTTTCATCTGAATTTACTATGAATTTGCTGCATACATTTCTGTAAGGTAAAGATATAGTGAATTGATAATGGCAATTTAAATCATTATATAGATAATCATATCTGTAAAATGTCATTTATTTTCTTAGCAACTTGACCTGAACTCATGAGATTTTCTACCTATTTATTGTGTTTATTCTTCAAGCTGTAACCAGGAATATACCTTACTTTTGATTCTATTAAGTTTCAACAGGAGACTAGAATGGTATGAAGTATAGTTTGCATGCATTTGACTTTTATCTCTTGCTCATTTTACTTCAGCAATGATAGAAAAAAATTAAAAGGATCCACTAAAAGCAGTTTGGGACTGCCTAGCTTCCTCTTTATCACAGAAATTGACCTTTAGCCAAGGTTTTATTCCTGTTGGCTTCAATTACATAAGGATTAATTTTGCCTGGCAACCAAAGTCATCACATACATAAGGTATAATATTCTTATATTTTAGTAGTAATTCATTTATATTGTGTCTATTAAATAGACTTAAAGCTATCTTGAGTTTAATTGCTAGACCGTTTTTTTTTTTTTTGTACTACTGACTGGTGAATCACCGTATCCCTTTTTAAATAAGTTGAAACGTCATATAAGTGTTACAACTACAGATGATCCTCTGTATGCTGACTATAAATGAAAAAGAACTATTACAAAAGATGTTAAAAGTAGGTTTTTCTCTGAATATCTAAATGAAAATCGCATTGCATTTTTAATTAGAGGTCTCCCTTTTTTTTTTTCTTTTTCTTCTCCTCACCTTTATTCTCCTCCTACTACTTCTTTCTTTTTCATATACTGTAGCATTGTCCAACTCTGGCTTATGGCAGTGCTTAGATATTGTACTGGGCACTTTTGGGTCCTCAGGCACCAAAGTCTTTTTGCATAACCATTAAACTATCTCTCCAGCCTAGTTAAAGTTTTCTTTAAAATTAGCATAAGTGCTACAATGTGGTAATTATTTGTTGTGTGGACTGTGTATATTCCTGTTTGATTTCATTTTCCATTTTGGTACTGAAATTGTGTGACCTTTTGTATTTATGAGTCGTGTGTGTGTGTGTGTGTGTGTGTGTGTGTGTGTGTGTGTGTGTATGCTTATGTGTGATGGCTATTAGATTATATATAAAATACTATGTTATTTTAGATTATGAGTATTGCATATGTAAAATATAGTTTATCCTTAAACAACTCATGGGTTACAACATTGTACCTTGATTCCTCACAGGATTGCTTACAATTTTTATTTCCCCTAAAACTTAACACTAGAATGTTGTCCACAACATAAACTGTCAGTCATTATATTTTCTGTTTATTATATGTTGCATGCTGTGTGTTCCAATGAGTGAGCTTAGAAAAATAAAATTACTATAAAAATCATAGGGGTCTAGAAATACACTTAGAGAAAAAGCTTTTGCAAAGCAAAGGAAACTTGTCAAAATAAATGGTCATTCTGCTTAATGGGAGAAGATATTAATAGGACATACTACAAAGCTGCGTACACACGCAGCTTAGTTGTAAGACAAGATAAGCACTTAATAAACCCTCAAAACAGGGTCCATAGATAGGACATATGTACATGTATCCAAAAGTTAGGGGAAAATATATACCTTAAAGCAAAAGTGCACAATAATTTGCAGTGAGTCAAAAAAGTGAAGCAAGAAAGTAGAGAAAACTAAAAAGACACCTTAAAGTACCTAATGAAATAGTTTCTACTCAGACCTAGATATCCTCCTCACCTACCTGCAATTACACCTCCAAAGGGAGGTTTGACAATGGACTTTACCTACTACTCTACTGAGGAAGATGGGTCCTGAAATTAATGCAGCCTGGAATGTTTCTAGCCATGATCACAGAATGTGAACACAGACATATAGAGATTCAGAGGTTACATAGGCTCAAGTGCTGAATGAATATAGGCCCAAGATCAAACTGGTGGGATTTGCAATTAATAATATTTATATACTTTCCTCATATTTGGAGCTACTCTCTTCCCTGATCCAGTTTTCTAGTTCTTTTTTCCAACTATGACACCATCTCTCCAGACAATAACCTGGGTCCATCTGCATATTAGATGTCAGGCTCAGGCAAAAACTAGTAAAGTGATGGGCCCTCTGTGATATACCTAAAACATACCTACTAGCTTTTTCCAAAACAAAGACTCCAATCTTCATCTGTAATACCTTGCCTTTGGGTTCATGATTAGTCCACAATTTGTTCTGCTTTATATGTTAACTCATTTTCAGCCACCAGGTTCCAGATGATACCATGATGCCAACCTGATTTCCCTTGGCAGACTATACCACCATGTGTCTTGGAGCCCCACCTCCCCATATCCCTACCCCACTAGGGAAAGAGAGAGAGAGAAGATGGGAGTATGGATTGACCTGCCAATGCCCATGTTCAGTGGAGAAGCAATTACAGAAGCCAGACCTTCCACCTTCTGCACCCCACAATGATCCTGGATCCATACTCCCAGAGGAATAAAGAATAAGGAAGCTATCAAAGAAGGAGATAGGAGCACTGGGGGTTGGAATTGTGTGGAAATTTAGCCATCTTATCATATAGTTTTGTCAATATTTCCATTTTATAAACAACAACAAAAAAAGAAAATATAAGCACTTATTTTTTGCTATGACGGTAGATAGAACTGAAGGGAATAGAACCAATAGAAATGAATAAGCCAGTAGGAGAAAGGCAAATTATAGATAATTGTACTCATGTGGAATTTAAATACTGGAGGAAGGAAAAGACAGGGTGAAACATAACATAGCCCTTATACTATTCCTGCAAATATGAGGTTACTAGAGGGACGATGGGAGAGACTAAAAAAGGCTGGGACCTCTATATCCCGTGAGAGACAAAGATGACACTTCATAATAGAAAATCTGTGCTAACATATTTGGGAGAGACATGAAATTGTACTCCTGAGACAATCATTATCTTGAAAAGGAATATTTACTCAATACAAAACTTAAGGGCTGGGCATCATGGGGCAAGGAAATCCTTTTTATAGTACCTAGCTACTGTTTAGTAGACTTCAACCCACTTCCTGGATCAAATTAATGCATGCTCAAAAACACTCTGAATAGCTTTTATATGCTTTACTGTTGCCTTTTCTTGTTCTTTATTTGTCTTTTTTTTTATTGAGGTAAAGTTGACTTAAAAGTCTTAGATAAACCATTTCCACTCTGCTCAAGTGTGTGTTGTCACAGTAAAACCCCGCTCTTTAAAATGTACTATGTTTTGAGAGTGCCTGCTTTGTCAAGTAGATTACCCACCATTGAGTCCAGCCCTCACTGCACTGGAGGCAGAGGGCCCTTATAGCTGTGGTAGTTTTCTTTCTCTGTCTCTCTGTCGTTATCACTTACTATCTGGAAAAAAAAAAAAGCTAACCAGAGCAACAAAACCCTGCTAGCAACAACAAAAATGATTAACTTTTACTTTTGGATTACTTTCAAAATAAGCAATGACATTTTCTTGATATTATATCTTTTAGATAACAAGTAAATAATCTAGAAAATAAAGTAAGTCTTAGACACCAGTTTTTTCTAACTTCATGATTATTCTTTGTATAAGCATTTATACACATGGATATATTTAGTAAAATGAATTTATTCTAGCAATACCTTCTGAAAGATGATTAACAAAAATAAAAATTTATGGATATATTTCTATGGTTACCAAGATGTGATCACAACCAGTAGTCCCATGCTATTCTTTCATTTAAGTGTGACATTCTGTTATACTTTCACAAAAATATGTATTTAGCCAAAGTCTTAGAATAATGACTCAAAGATGAGACTATGTTTTGTTTTGTGTACTTGTGTGCAAGTGTGTTCCTGTCATTTTTTTATAATAGATCTTTTTTAAAAAAATGAACCTCAAAAATTTAGTTACTGCATCAGTTTCTGATTACCTAACAAATGTTTTATTCTTACAAAATACATTTTTTAAGAAAAGCTGTGCACCTACTTATAGGTATGTTACATCTATATATACCTATACAAAAAATAAAAAGATAATCTTTTATTCAAGTAACTTTCTTAGTTACTGAAAACTCCTCTTTCAGTTTCGGTCTTAGGTAAAGTAACATATTTCAAAATTTAATACCTCAGGGAAAGCACTGAGGGGAAATACAGGGAGAGAAGTAGCAATGGAAGATTTATTAGTTTTTGATTCTCCATGGTTGGATGGTAATTTTGCTATGGCATCCCAGAAACTCCTCCTGGGCTGGGAGAAGAGACATGTATCACTTGATGAAATCAAATAGGACTGATGGATGGGAACACAGATGATTCTTTTATATGCCATGAAACAAATTTACTTTTTCTGTTCTTATAGTAAGGAGAGAACTGAGTGCATGAGTTATCATAAGAACACCACAGGGCATGAAATTTCTTGGGGGGAAAAACCCTCTTTTGTTTTATAAGAAAGGATGAGCGTTCTTTAAAGGAAATAAAAGTCTCTCTATATATTTTTTTAAGAATTTATTTATTTATTTATGAGAAAGATAGGAGGAGAGAAAGAACCAGCCATCACGCTGGTACATGTGCTGCCAGGGATCGAACTCGGGACCTCATGCTTGAGAGTTTAGTGCCTTAGCCATTGCAGCACCTCCCGGATCACAAAAGTCTCTATAGTTTAAGCATTCATTCTTGGTATGCTACTTATTGGTGTTGCTACTTATTTCAGTGTTAGTATTAGTATTTATTTTAGCCAATTTATCATAATTGTGATGTTTTCTTCACTATTAAAAATAAGCAACAAAACATTAATAAATTAACTCTAAAAAACCTAATTATCTACTATTGTATATTAATTCACTATTGGGTCATGATAGGAATAATGGAGAAAAATGATTTATATTTAATATAGATTACATGTATATTATATTGTATTGAATATGTTAGTTTAGTTTCATAGATGACAGATTAATTCTTCAAGTAAAAGGTATATTTTAAATAAAAAGACATCACACTGATGAGAATTTATTGTTTTTTACATTATTGGATCATTAGTAGATTACAGTATAGTTGTTGATACATGAGTTCACATTCTCCTTTCCCAATAATAGTTGTCTGCAAAATATTCTCATCCCCAGGTAAAGGCCTTTTCCACCATCATGCATCAGGACACTGTTCATTTTATCTCCTTCCCCAAAGTCCTTTGGTGCATTACACCACACCCAGTCCAAGTTTTATTTTTTGCTTTGCCTTTTTGTCCTTGTTTCTTAAGTCAAACCCATGAGGGAGATGATTTAGCATTCATCCTTCTATTTTTGACTTAACATGATTTCACCAAGTTCCATCTATGATGAGGTGAAGGAAAATTTTAAGTTAAATTGAAGTTAGTCCAGAAACTATGACAATTCATATATTATGAAATTGAGTATTTTTCTTTTTTCAATTTTTTTATTGTTGTAGTTATTACTGTTGTTGTTATTGATGCTGTTGTTGGATAGGATAGAGAGAAGAGGGGAAGACAGAGAGGGGGAGAGAAAGACAGACACCTGCTTCACCACTTATGAAGTGACTCCCAGGCAGGTGGGGAGCTGAGGGCTCGGAATCAGGATCCTTACTCCAGTCCTTGTGCTTTGCACCACCTGCACTTAACCCGCTGTGCTACCACCCAACTCCCAAAATTGAGTATTTTTCTATATATCATTTGTATCTTTATGAAAAAATTATCTGAAACAAAATAGTACTTATTTTCCAGAAAATGTTGGTAATTTTTTAGGTTATAAGTAAATTACCCCGAAAATATGTCCATATATTTCTAAATATGCTGTTCATGTCAGCTTGACATGAATGCTTAACTGTAGCTGTCCTCACTTGATATAGAAGTCATTTTTTTCTATATATATTATTATAAAATCCTTAACTACATCTTCATTTTCAATCATGGTAGATATGCATATTGAATTAAAAATGTACTAAGTGTGGAAGACTTTACATTTTTCCATTAAATTTTAAAATCTTGAACTGAAGAGACAGCATAATGGTTCTGCAAAAGACTCATACCCAATGCTATGAGGTGCCAGACTCAATCCCCAAGGCAACTATATGCCAGAGCTGAGCAGTGCTGTTTCCTCCCTCTCCCTCTCCCTCTCCCTCTCCCTCTCCCTCTCCCTCTCCCTCTCCCTCTCCCTCTCCCTCTCCCTCTCCCTCTCCCTCTCCCTCTCCCTCTCCCTCTCCCTCTCCCTCTCCCTCTCCCTCTCCCTCTCCCTCTCCCTCTCCCTCTCCCTCTCCCTCTCTCTCTTTTTCTTAAAAATAAAATATTTTAAAAGGGGGAATCAGGCGGTAGCACAGCAGGTTAAGCGTAGGTGGCGGCAAAGCACAAGGACCAGCATAAGGATCCTGGTTCCAGCTCCTGGCTCCCCACCTGCTTTAACAGGTAGCTTAAAAGCCTGTGAAGCAGGTCTACAGGTGTTTATCTTTCTCACCCCCTCTCTGTCTTCCCCTCCTCTCTCCATTTCTCTCTGTCCTATCCATCAATAACAACAACAATAACTACAACAATAAAAAAATGACAAAAGGGAATAAATAAATAAATATGTAAATAAAATATTTTAAAAGTGTATTAACCTCATTAAAATATATAACTATACTCGTAGGTTGCTGAATCCAAATAGAACTATAAAACTTAAGAATAACAGTCATGTATAATGGAGACAGTTATTAATTTAATGGAGATCAATGCAGAGAGGCAGTCTGAGGAGGGAGACTGTAAAGACTCATTTTCTTTAGTACCATCTGGCATATATAGTCTACTGACCTCACGGCAAGTGTTTTTCCAATCATGATAATGACAGGGAATTATTTTTTACCTTATGTTTTCTGATAAGTACAATCTTTGACTATTTTAGAGAAGATGCTCAACTGGCCTTAAATGTCTATTTATAGTATGAAAATGCATGAGGTGCTTGAACAGTAAATATAAATCTCGAATGTCTGCACAAAACTCTAACTTTTCAAACGTGGGATTTTTTTTTCATAGATGTCTACATTGTGAGATGAAGAAGGATATAAGAACATGATCTTAGGTGCACATGGCAGGAAGCACAAGGACTGGTGTAAGGATCCCGGTACTAGCACCTACATGGAGTCATTTCACAGGCAGTGAAGCAGGTCTGTAGGTGTCTATCTTTCTCTCCCCCCTCTCTGTCTTCCCCTCCTCTCTCCATTTATCTCTGTCCTATCTAACAACAACAATACAACAATAATAACTACAACAAGGGCAACAAAAGGGAATAAATTAAAATAAAAAAAGGAACATGATCTCAAGAATAGTCTGGGGCACTGGCAGTAGCACATCTGGTTGGACACATACACACATCACAGTGCTCGAGGACCTGGGTTCAAGCTTCCAGTCTCCACTCAAGGGAGGAAGCTATACAAGCAGTGAAACAGGACTGCAGGTGTCATCCTATTTCACATGTTCATTCTTCCTTCTCAATTTCTGTCTGTCTCTATCATAAATAAACAATTTTTTAATTGGCCTGATTTCAGGACTGGTCTTCACATGAGAATAGAACTTTTCACATGAGAATAGAACTTTTGAAATATTCTGTGTGAGAAATTTGATGGATGGATTTTCACATCTCCACATACCATGTTTGGATGTGAAAACAAACACCTGTATAAATACTGTTCACTGTAAACCCCATCGATTTGATGTGATCTGGGGCCCATATTCAGCTTAAGAGCCTCTGTGACCTCCACAACCCTCTGGTCCTTTTTTCCAGCCATGACATCATCCACCAGACAATAACTTGAATCCACCTGCATTTCAGATTTCAGGCTCAGGGAAAAAAAAAAACTAGTATAGCCACAGGCCCATTGGAATATAACTAAAATATGCCTACTAGCTATCGACAAAATGGAGACCCCCCCCAACTCTTCATCTGCACTATTCCAGCCTTTAGGTTCATGACTAAACAATTTGACTTTATATGTTACTTGTCTTTTCAGCCACCAGGTTCCAGATGCTAGCATCATGCCAACTAGACTTTTTGGACAGACCCCACCAATGTGTCCTGGAGCTCTGATTCCCCAGAGCCCCACCCCACTACAGGAAGAGAGAGGCAAGCTGGGAATATGGATCAACCTGTCAATGACCATGTTCAGCTGGGAAGCAAATACAGAAGACCTTCAGCCTTCTGCATCCCATAATGACCTTGGATCCATATTCCCAGAGGGATAAAGAACAGGAAAGCTGTCAGGGGAGGGGATGGGATACAGAGATCTGGTGGTGGGAATTGTGTGGAGTTGTACCCTTTATCCTATGGTTTTGTCAATGTTTCCTTTTTATAAATAAAATTTAAAAATATGATGTATACTAATGTATAATCCAATTTTCCTCCCCTGATGCTTAATAAATAAAAAGTAATTCATAAAGAAAACACCTGAAACCTTATCCTTTCATAAAACATCTTTAACTCACAGATACAAAATGAAAAATGAAGTCTTCTGTGTGACAAGACTGAATGCCTGACAATTTGTGTCACCCTGTATTAAGGATCGACCTTCCCGTGGTGCATCCCGTGAGTACCCATTCATTGGGGAAACTGACGATCCTTCCTAGCCCACTGAATCCACATGGATCCCAGTCACTTTCAAAGCCAGCAACAAGCAACTGCTGATAGCTTTCAAGCTGTTGGTCCTGCTCTTCGAGTCCTCCAATTTAATGTTGAGGGGCTGTCCTTTGCCAAACGCGTTCTCATTGGTCAATTGGCGATACAGCATCAGGCAGATGTTATCTGCCTACAAGAAACACATATAGCAGTCGATGAACCTGCTCAATTCTCCATCAGTGGATTTGATTTAATATGCTATAATCTCCATCCTAAACACGGCCGAGCCATCTACGCCAAATCGTGTCTTGCGGACGTTTACCATACGGCCTCTTCGACCTATTACGACTCCATTACTATTGGAACTATTCAGCTCGTCAACGTATATAAGCCTCCCAGTGCCTCATGGGATAATGAGGTCCTGCCTAGCCCGAATCACCCAGCCATTTACATTGGAGACTTTAATAGTCATCATCAAGACTGGGGATATTCCTCCACTCGTGCTGACGGCTCTATCTTAGGCGACTGGGCTTCAGCAAATGACCTCTCCCTATTATATGATCCCAAACAGCCAGGCTCTTTTCACAGTGCTAGATGGAATAAAGACTCGTCACCCGACCTGTGCTGGATTAACACAGTCAACGGCCAAGCCTTTCCCGCTAGGAGACAAGTTCTCAAGATCTTCCTACACAGTCATCACCGCCCAGCTATCATCCACATTGGTCTCCAGCTCCCACTGATTTTGTGCTCAGAGAAACTAAGATGGAACTTTCGGAAAGCAAACTGGCGTCTGTTCAGTGATCTTACCAACAAATCTATTTCTGCAATTCCAATTAACTCTATACCCTCTGAAGATTCCTACAGGTGCTTCCGCCAAGCCATCTTCAAAGCAGCTTCCCAAGCCATTCCTCGTGGGAGACGTGCTAACTATATGCCTTGTCTTGATGCTGAATGCGAGCAACTACTAAAGCAGAATGATGAGTCGGGCGACCCAGATGTGGCTGACCATCTCATTGCCTCCCTGGATGCAGCATGCCAAGCACGCTGGCAACAACTCACAGAAAGTCTGAACTTCACCCACTCAAGTAGGAAGGCCTGGAAGCTTCTTCATAGTCTGGGTGCCGGTAGCCAACCCCCTCCCATCTCCCATCCTCCCGTATCTCCAAACTCAGTGGCCAGTCACCTAACTCAAGTTGGACGTGCTAAGATCGACCCAGTCTGGAAAAGAGAAATTTCCCATGAGTGGTCTTCCTACTTCCGTTTATCTTGTCCATCTCCAAAACTCTCTCCCTTTACACTGTCTGAACTGGAAGACTCTTTGAAGAGGGTTAAACTGGGAACGGCTGTTGGCTATGATAACATCACCCCAGAACTCATTCTTAACTTGGGCCCCACGGCAAAGAATTGGCTCACTTCATTCCTGTCCCACATCTTGGAATCTGAATCTATGCCCAAAATTTGGCGTCTTGCGAAGATAATGGCAGTTTTGAAACCAAAGAAAGACCCAACACTGGCCGCCAGCTATAGACCAATTTCTGTCCTCTCCGTGTGTTACAAACTCCTTGAGAGGCTGCTTCTGTCACGTATTTCTCCTCTTACAGAGAAATTCCTATCACCTGCCCAAGCTGGTTTCTGCCCAGGAGATCTACCTGCGAACAAGCCCTGGCCCTCTCAACTTACATTGAAAATGGATTCCAGAAGAATTTAAAGACGGGTGCTGTCTTTGTTGATCTCACAGAAGCCTATGACACAGTCTGGCACCGTGGTCTCCTAGTCAAGATCTCAAGATGTCTGCCTCCATGGGTGGTCAACACTGTATCGTTTCTTCTCCAAAACAGAAGATTCCGGGTGCATCTGGGTGACAAGTCTAGCAGATGGAGACTTGTCTCAAGTGGCCTCCCTCAGGGATCTGTTCTGGCTCCTACGCTATTTAATATTTACGTCAATGACCTCCCAGAAACTTCTTCAAGGAAGTTCATCTACGCCGATGACATCTGCTGTTCAACTCAGGTATCAAAGTTCGACATCCTCGAGGAAACACTCACGAAAGACATGTCTCTGACATCTGATTACTGTAAAAAATGGCAACTAATCCCTAGCACTGCAAAAACTGTTTTATCATCTGTTTTCCATCTACACCATGCCTTGGCCTCGCGTGAGCTTAATGTGCAGCTTGGCGATACGAGAATCCGGCATGAAGTCCAGCCAGTCTGTCTTAGCATTACTCTCGATCGCACCCTGTCATTTCAGGAACATCTCATAAAAACTGCAGCAAAGGTGGGCGCGAGGAATAACATCATTGCAAGACTGGCCAGCTCCTCATGGGGCGCGAGTGCTTCCACACTATGATCATCATCTCTGGCATTATGCTATTCCACTGCAGAATACTGTGCCCCAGTATGGTTCCGTAGCCCCCATGTCCACTTGGTCGATTCCACATTATATTCCTCCATGAGGATAATTTCTGGAACCATCCATTCCCCCCCGGTTCCATGGCTGCCAGTTCTTAGCAACATCGCCCCGCCAGATATTCGTCGGGATGCGGCATCATCTAAGTTCATTTCCCACGTCTACGCTCAACCGGACCTTCCAGTATACGCGGATATCTTCGCCCACCCTGTCCAACGTTTGACGTCTCGTCCCCTCTGCGGGGACGAGACGTCTCGTCATCTGATCCCCTATGCCTACACTGAACTTCTCTATTCCAGACTCTTGGAAACAGAGTTGGCAGTCAGCTGAGGTAAAGAACAAACACCTCATCACAGACCCCTGCAAGCGTCAACCCGGCTTTGACCTAGCACGTTATGATTGGACCCTCCTCAATCGCTATCGAACAGGCCATGGCCTGTGCGCAGCTATGTTCCATCTCTGGGGAGCCAGAGACGACCCAAACTGCCCCTGCGGCTACAGACAGACTATGACCCACATAGTCAATGACTGCCACCTCTCCAGATTCAAAGGAGGTCTCGAAACTTTACATCAGGCTCAACCTTACGCTGTTGACTGGCTATGGAAGAAGGGCAAACACTAGAAGAAGAAGAAGAAGAAGAAGAAGAAGAAGAAGAAGAAGAAGAAGAAGAAGAAGAAGAAGAAGAAGAAGAAGGCATTCAGATGAATATAAGCTTTGTTTTAAATATTTTTTATTGGGTGGATTAATAGTTTACAGTAAATACAATGGTTGCTGCATGTATAACAGTTTTTTATTTTTCTGCAAAACACTCTTACTACCCCTTGCCTAGGTCCAGGTTCACCATCAGACACCAACACCTGACCTCCCCTTTCCCTGTCCAAGTCCTTTACTTTGGTGCAGTAGATCAAACCCAGTCCAAGTACCACTTCTTTTTCCCCCTTTTCTGTTCTTATTTCTCAACTTCTGTCTCTGAGTGAGATCATCCCATACTCAACCTTCTTTTTCTGGCTTATCTTACTTAACACACCCCATTTAAGATGAGGTGAAGATGAATTCATCATTTTTAATAGCTGAGTAATATTCCATTGTGCATATATATAATAAGAATTTCTCAGTGAGTCATCCGTTGTTTAACAGATGTTTCCAGGTTTTAGCTACTAAAAAATGTGCTGCTATGAACATAGGTATACACAGATCTTTCTAGATTTTTTTAAATAATATATGGAATTTGATAGATTAGCTCAGTCACAAATTGATGTTTTTAGTTTCAATACTGAAGTTAATAGAGAAACAGACAGGACAAGAGAGTTAGCAATATGGTTGTGCAAAAAAAAAAAACACTCATGCCTGAGGTTCAATTTTATACACTGCCATTATTAAGCAGAACTGAACAATGCTCTGGTAAAGAAAGATAGATGATAGGATGATAGATAGATAGATAGATAGATAGATAGATAGATAGATAGATAGAAGGTGATAGATAAACAGATGACATAAGGACAATTATAGAATCAGTCAACAACCAATATCTGAGACCTTGGGAGAATCACTGGAGTGTCCAATAAAAATAGTGGGGACAGCATTCTCGTGGTAAAAACAGTGTGGAATTATACCCCTGTCAATATTACAATTTTTGTAAAACACTAACAAAATTAAATTATGAAAAAGAGGTAAAGTCAGAACAAACCACTAATTAAAAATATATGGATTCTCTGTTGCGTTCATATGCTGCCAAGGATAATGCCCAGGACCTTACACATGCAAGGCACTCACTCTAACATTGAACCAACTCTCTAAGACCAACATATCACATGTAAAAGGGACATAAAAAGACAAACAAAAAATTTTCTGTGAATAATTCTTAAAGCACATAATTTAAATCAATTTTGAAAAGATTTACTGAATAAAGTTTACATATTTTATACTGTTTGAAACATAAATTACTAGTAAATAAGTCAAGAGGTAAAAAAAATGGTTATATTCATAGACGAAATACAGATAATTGAAACATATGAGCTTGGGGGAAAAATGTGTAGCTATACTGTCTCTAAGAATTTGATAGTACTGTGATGATTATTGTGGTCAAGAAAACATAACTTTAGTGGTAGGTGCCATGTAGTACTTGTTGTAATTTTACTTAAAAGGGGTTTGGGTGGCTGCAGCTAATAAAATGATTCAAAACAGGGATCTGGAAATGATTTTAAACAATACAAGATTTATTAAGGCATTACAAAAGCACGGGGCATATATTTAAATGCACAAAATAAGCAATTATCATCAGGGGTTAAGAGTATGCTAGGTCCATAAAGTCTGGGTATAATTATCAAATTTTAGTTCCATAAGATAAATAATTATCAGCTGAGGTAAAGGTTGCTCATGGCTGTAGAGAAGTATAAAAGTTTACCAGCTAGCTCAGTCACATATGTTAATTTCCCAGGAGAAACAGCCATGGTGGATACCTGGAGCACCTCTGTCTAGATGCTTCTGGCCAGGAGAAGAAGCAGTAGACAAACAGAGAGACCTGCTCTAAGTTTATGTTTTCTATACATTCCCTTCTCTGTATGTTCCACCTCAGGCTGATGTCATTCGTAATCTAATAGTCCCAAACTTCTGTTGGTGTCACAACAGCAGTCTAGCAGTGTAATTTATAAATGTGATTATTTCACTGACAAGAATTAATAAAATAAAACAAGTCTGTAGTTACTTTGTAGGGAATAAACACCAAGTAAGATGAACAAGTAAAACATAATGATTAACATGAAAAAAATAACTAACCAGAGATGTTAGTAAGAGTTAGAATAAAAGGTGTTGTAAAATATTCATTTGAGATGAGGATATAAGAGCAAAATTTTTGTTACATGGACTTCAAGAGAACATTAATCCTGAAAGAGGTATGAGAAAGTACTAAGATTTAGAAGTGACTTGACATTCATTGTGTGTTGGAATGGGTTCAGAAGACTGATAGCATTGAGATTGGTGTGAGGACTAGAGAAGTAGGTTTATCAGTCAGAAAGAATATGAACACCCACAGTCAAAGACCTTGCACTCTTGTATCCTACTATAGTTGAGTTACTTGTTCTTCAGACTGAGGCAAGAAGGTCATGAGGCAATTTTCAGTGAAGACCTGACATGATCTATTTAAGTGTACAAAGGTCACTTGACAGCACATCCAAGAACACACTGTGGAATAAGAGGGTAAAGTTGCAGGACCAGGTAGGATATAGTAGATGGCTTGAATTGGGATGAAGGTGAGACTGAAATAGGTAAATGGAAGCACAGTGTGTGCAGTGACCTCTCTCAGATGATGTCTGTAAAAGGGGATAAAAAATGTGGAGCGAACTCACTTGATACAGTGTGTGAATGGTGCTATAGAAATCCTCAACTGTGGTCTTCTATCTATCTATCTATCTATCTATCTATCTATCTATCTATCTATCTATCTCTTTTTAATAAAAAGTTGGAATGGGAGCAATGAAAGTGTAGATTCATGAAATCACAGTTCTGAAACATACTTAGATATACAGAGAGTGACAAATATCTGTGTGTGATATTATATATATATATATATATATATATATATATATATATATATGAAAAAATAGGGCTGTGTCTTGGTACATATGGCATAGCACACACATTGCAGTGCACAAGGACACAGGTTTACATTCTTATCCCACCTGCAAGGGGGAGTTTTATGACAGGTGAAGCAGTATTGTAGGTGTCTCCTTCTCTTCCCATTAGCTCTCAATTCCTCTATGTCTCTGTCTAAAATAAATATTCAAAATAAAAAATATGAAAAATAATTGGATTTGTATTTATACATCAGTGGCTGTGAGTATTTGAATGAATAGAGGGATAGTGGTTAAGATAATTTGAGGAATATGTTTCTAAATGTAGGTGGTATTCAAGTGATAATGCCAGGAAGTCACATACATGTGAAAACAGTTCACTGTAGCATCTGGGATGAAATGAGCTTCTTAGAATAGACTAGTATTTAAAGTCTGAGATTCTACTATCTCCTCAAAAGAGTGTATGAGAACAATGTGTTTAAAGACTGAGATCTGGAATAGTTATAGTAGTAAAATAATAAAGAAGCTGGAAAACAAAACACAAAGAAAAGTCTGGGAAAGAAGAGTTTACCATTTTTTAAAAAGTTATTTTTAGAACACATGATACCTATGGTGAATTGTTTTTAACAGAGCAATATGGCCAAAGACTACAAATTGCTTAATAACCAACCATGTATGAGGAACTAGTTGTACTAGAGGAAAATACTAATTCATTTCAACAAGGTTTATAGAAAAAAAAAATAGGAACCAAGAGATAGCTCATCCTGAAACCCAAAACAATCACTGGAAGAGAAGGCAGGACCATAGAAAAATTGACAAATATATGCAAATATATATAATTATAGAAATAATAGTCAGCCCATATATGTGACCTGGGGAGAGCTACTGCAGTTTCCAATGGAGGGGATGGGGACAGAGAAATCTGGTGGTGAGAATTATGTGAAATTATACCGTTTACATTATAATTTTGTAAAAAAAAAAAAAAAAGTCTATTTTAACTTTTAAACCTGGGCAACTTACCCAAGGTTTTCCAACACACTAGTACACTAGTATAGTAAAAAGAGAAGAAATGATGATACCATTTCTTGGGAGAATTTCAAAATGAATAATAATTTTAAATTCCTGCAGCACAAATTACTGGCAGTGAATTGGAGAGACATTACAAAATCCAAACAACAACAACAACAAAAAACAAACATGTTTTTACCATATAATGAAGCACTTACTTTCCTGGCAGTGGTTGTTGGCAAAGGATGTGCATTTCTCTGGAAGGCATAATAATTAAATAACTTCATCAAGACAACAAAGCCCTACAAGAGAATTTTTTTTTTGTATAAATTAGAATTTGTTGGAAGGTAAGTGAAAAAACATCATGATTATGTTCAGTGTTATGGAGATGGTAATGAAATCCCTTTAAATCTTAGCATAATAGTATATCTTTTTAAAAACTTTTTTGAGGAAATTAATGCTTTACAGTGAAGTCATTGTCACTTATATACAATTTCATTATGCACCTACCCCCATAGTTCTCTTCCATGATTCTCTACCCTCCCTGTCCCCAGAGTTCCTTGCACTGATGTAATACCATGCTTGGGTCATGTTTCACAATGTTTGCTTGTTCCTTACTCCTAATTTTTAGGTCCCACTTTTATTTATTTTTATTTTCTGATTTATTTATAAAATGGAAATATTGACAAGATCATAGGATAAGACAGATACAATTCCACACAATCCCTACCACCAGTGCTCTATATATGCACCGGGGAAGAGGCACCCCCACGCTAGCCCAGCATTTTCTGAAAGCTGAGGTCATGGTTAAGAGGAACCAAGGTGTGGCCCAGAGCAAAATGTCCCCAGAGACAGAGGACCTGTCTAGTGGAAAAGGAATAGAGGATTTGGGGATCCTCCTGATATGGAGGAAGGTTGCCCATGACAGAAGGGTCACAGGAAAGTAAAAAGAGGAAGAAAAAGAACAGCAGTGCCTTTGTAAATGCGAGCCTGAGGAAAGCCAAGTGGCCATGTACTTACCTGGGGCTGGGGTGTCTTTGTACGTCTGCCGCTTCTGTGGAGCAGAGGGGGGTGCCCCACGTTGGGCACCAGATGCAGGGCTAGCATGGGTGTGCCTCTTCCCAGGTGCGTACTCTCTGGGTTGTAGAGAACTTGACTGGGTCTATCCTGGGCTGCTACTCACTCAGCAACACAAGGGAGATGACTCAGGAACAGACTCTTGGTGGCAGGGCAATGCAATATCTTTATTGATCAGAGAGCCAAGGCTTTTAAAGGGAAGACCCGGAAGTGGCAAGTTGGAAACAAATGGCTAGAAAAGGGGTGGAGAAGGGAAAAAGGGGACTGGAAAGGTAGGAACTTCCTTAGCAACTATTGTGAGGGTTTTAACTGGTAGGATTAATAATACCCTGCAGGCAGTCAGGGTCTTGAGGGTAGAAAGAAGATAGATCAGAGGAATGGAATGGGTGGGGATCTTTCAGGCAAAACAATGATTATGTAGATAGGCCATAGTGTCAGGAATGCAGGGTATAGCAGGGGGAGCTGGCTTAACATTTTAAGGAATGCCAGGCTCCTAGAGGCAGAAAAATGCAGGGTGCTTTGTGAGGCTCCTCGCAATTTCTTGACATGAGCCTAACAGCTAATATGCAGGTGAGCCAAAGGTATTGCCTAAGGAGATGGTGTCAGAGTCGGGAATAGGACTAGAAAGCTGGATCAGGGAAGAGAGTAGGTCCCAAATATGGGAAACATCTGTAAATATTATTAACTATAAACCTCATTGATTTGATCTGGGGCTCATATTTATCACAGGAGTGTCTGTGTAACATCTGCATTCCTGTAGGTCTGAGCTCACATTCTGTGGTCATGGCTACAAATATTCTAGGCTCTACTAATTTCAGGACCTATCTTCTTTGAGTGATAGAGTTTATTGGCCTAACAACCCTTTGGAAAATGAGGCTGTGTTTACTATTGTTGACTGTCATAGAGAGCAAGGTCCTATAGGGTCCCACAAAGAGGCACACTATATTGTTCTTGATGGAGATGACCAGTGGAGACAGGGATCTATTAGAAGTATAGGCCCATCATGTCTGTGTGGGAATCCCAGGACTCCCTGACTAAGGCTCCAGGTGATGGGGTGGCCTGTGAATAACCAAACAAGCCATCAAAAGAGTCATCATGAAAGTATGCTGGTCTCTTCCTTTCTTTTTTTTTTTCCAGGGTCATTGCTGGGGCTCAGTGCCTGCACCACAAATTCATTGCTCCTGAAGCCCCACCACCACTTGGTTGCCCTTGTTGTTTTATCATTTTTATAGTTATCATTATAATTGTTATTGTTGTTATCCTTGTTAGATAAGACAGAGAGAAATCGAGATAGGAAGGGAAAGTAGAGAGGAGGAGAGAAAGATAAACACCTTGCAGACCTATTTCACCAATGTGAAGCGACACCCCAGTATGTGGGGAGCCATGGCTCGAACCAGGATCCTTATGAGGTCCTTGAGCTTCGAACCATATGCACTTAACCCACTACTACTGCCCAGGCCTCATTATCCATATTTTGTAGTCCTTAGTTTGTCTGACAAGATTAACCCTGGAGTGACTGAGGGAAATGAAATACAAAGTAGGTAAAGAGGTTATATAGGTCTAAGTAGAAACTGTTTGATTAGGTATTTGATGGTGTCTTTTTAGGTCTTATTTATTTATTTATTTATTTATTTATGAAAAAGACGAGGAAAGAGAGAAAGAGCCAGACATCATCCTGGGACATGTGCTGCTGGTGACTGAACTCAGGATCTCCTGCCTGAGAGTCCAGTTCTCCATCCACTGAACCACCTCCTGGGCCACGTCTTTTTAAAAATATTTCTACTTGCTTTCTGCATTTATTGGCTCACTGCAAACTATTGTGCACTTTTGCTTTAAAGTATATATTTTTCTCTAACTTATGGATACCTGTACATATGCCCTATTTCATAGGCCCTGGTCTACATCTAGGTTCTGTGGCTTTTTTAGGAAGTACACCACTTAAAATGGAATTAAGGAGCCCTCTGAGCTAGGAATAGTCTTATAATGAGCTGGAAGGTTGGAGACTGTCCAAAGTGAAACATGCTGAGGTGGTGCAATATAAATTGGTATAAAATGAGAGAAGCATTAAGGAAAGGAAACCCCACTTCAGAGGTTCCAGGATTGTGAGAAATAAGGCTTTTATAGAGCATGGGGAAAGTTCCCACTGTCTTAGGGTTTAAGAAGGCAAAAGATAGTTATTGTTTCAGCCAAATTATTTGATAATTATCAAATAATTTGATTTACTTTGAAAATCCCATTGTTAGAATTTGCTGTATCATAGAAGACCTCACCATAATTTATGTCCTTTAGTGTTATTTACATATAGCTGGATCTTATAAAGTGACACAACCAGTTGCTTCTCGTCTCCTTGGTCTAAGATCATAGGTGATTTAATAAAATAGGGCCCACTTTTAAATGAGATGATCTGGTGTTTGTTCTCTTTTTGGCTTTTCTCTTTTAACATGGTGCCTTCAAATTTCATCCAAGATGGCATAAATGACATGAATTCATCATTTTTAACTACTGAATAATATCCTATTGTGTATATACCACAGTTTGTTTGTTTTTTTGTTTTGCCATTCATATGTTTTTGGATTTGGGTTGCTACCAATTTTGGTGATTACATATTGTGCTGCTTTGAACATGGGTATATACAGTCAGTTCTGATGTTTCCTTTGTATAAATCCCTAGGAAAGAAATTTCTGAGATATATGATAGTTCTATTTCTAGTGTTCTGAGAAATATCCAGACTGTCTTCCATAAATGTTGGACAAGTTTCTACTCCCACCAGCAGTGTATGCTTGTACCTCTATTCTCCTATCAATACTGAATGTATGAGAAGATGCTCTCCCTACAAAAACAATTATGGTTACGAATTAGGCTAATGGATATATGCTATCATCTTTGTAATGTATATGATTTTGATTTCTCATGTTTGAGGCCAAGGTTAGCTAACTAGTATTTGTGTGGAATGGGAAATCTTACCAGGTTTTTGATTGTTGAGAGGGGTGGGGCAATAATGGACTCATCTAGTCTTCTTACAACTTAGTCTCCAAGCCACTGAAAAACTATTCTATTATCAGGTTTGCCATATATTTGTTGTTGATGTTTATGGATATATATATATATATATATATAGTATATATATATATATATATATGTATGTATGTATATGTATATATATTCATCATAGTATTCTTATCTTTTTACATTACTGTACATTTCTTCCAGAATTCTATCAAGATGATAAAATAGATGTTTTCTATAGTGCAATTCAATTCCCTACAGCAAAACTTTATATTGGAAGCTTTTCTTTCTCTTTGTATAATTTTGTTTTCCATGTATTTGTCCTTTTCGTGATGTGAATCTTCTTCTCTTTGCTCACTTTTTTATTTATTTATTTTTTTTTGTGGAGAGTTAACTAGCAATGAAACATACTGTTAAATACCGTTAAATGAGCCAATTCTAAAATCTCCCTTGTTCACAGAACAAGATTAGAATCTTCCTACTTTTTAATTTGAGATTATGTCTGATGTGCACAGTTTATAGCCAATATTTTGTAGACTTCCTAACTTTTATTCAGTTTATATAGTTTGCTTCATGGGTTGTCTGCTAATCTTTCTCTGGAGTCTGATAAACATTCTTTTCCTCTTCCAAGTCCTCCAGCATTTTATAAGAATCTTTATTATCTGTCTTCCATAACTCTCCAATCCCGGTTTTTAATCTCCCCTCAATATAGGTAACTGCTTTTCTGGAACCATTAAAAACTTCTTCAAAGTGCCAGTTTCCCTCATTTCTAGGGATTTGTGCACGTATTTATCTGACAGAAACTGCTCTCCACTATTTCTTGACTAATAAATTAGTTTAACTTGCTCTGGAATATCTTATGAGAGCTTTTATTTTGCTTTCTGATTCCAAACCTGCTTCCCAGAATTTGATTTTCTTATCCTATTTATTCACATAATATGCTGTACATTCTTCCTAACTGTATTTGAATTAATTGCCCTGCAAATAATTCTCTCCCTTTATGTATCCGCTATATAATTCAAGTTAGTTGTTGTGGTATTCATTTTTGAATTTTATATTCTTATACTAGAATTCCTAACATATATTTCTGACAGTATATTCTTTTGCATGACCACTGGGCTCTCTTGCTAGTCCTTGCTTAACTCATCTTATACCTCAACAACTTCTCATTGATCATAATACATATTAAATCAACAAACATTCTGATTTATTCATTCCAAGTATATTTACCATTTATTAATTTATTAGGTTTAATTGTTACTGATTCAAAGTAAACCTATATTTTCCATGGATATGACTTTTTTTTCTAACAATAGTTTTTGAAGCTTGGGTTAGAACTGGACAGAGCAAGCATGGCCCATCTATTGTGTGATGACACAATGGAAATGACTGGATTCACTGTGATTTATTTTTGTTTTAACATTTTGTAGGTAGCAATAAGGAACAAATTCACAAGACAATTAGAATGAAAGAAATTATCATTATTAACAATCTTCCAGCCCAACATTACACATTTGTTACTGTCACCAAATACAATTGTAATTCATAACATTGTGTACAATTTTAAGCTTCACTAAATACAGGTAAACAATTGATAAACAGAACAATATAGGACCTCATTTCTATGTTAACCTTTCTATAATATTTCCCCCACTGCCTTCTGCCCTTGCTCCCTGAGTCCCAGGACTGTGTTAAGAAGTACCTACTGTCAGGTAAAGGTATCATCCTGACTCTTTGATCAAGCAGTTCAGAAAACATCGTATATCTAGGGTCATACCATGCTGAACACACCTGATCTCATCAGAAAATTATCAAGCTCAAACAAAACTTACTAAAGTCATGGGCCCCTTAGAACACACTTAATATGGACTTCCTAGCTTCTTTCCACACTATAATTCTATTCTTATTTGCTCTATTCCTGCTCTGTGTTCCTGTTTCTTAAACATTTCATTCTGCTTTATACATTATTGCCTTTCAGCCACCAAGATCCAGATGCTACTATGATTCCACTCTGACTTGCCTGGGCAGATGATCTTAGTGTCCCAGAACCTTACCTCTATAGACCCCTACCCCACTAGGAAAAGATAGAAGAAACAGGCTAGGGGCATGAATTGGCCTTCTAATACCCATGTCCAGTAAAATAGTAATTACAGAAGCAAGAACTCCCACTTTGCACCCCAAAAATAATTGGTCCATACCTCTAAGGGGGGAGAAATATTAGGGAAATTTAAACAGAAGACTTTGAACTCTATTTCCATTAAGATCCAGAGAAAGAACATGGAAAAAGGAAGGACATTTTAAAGCAACAATAGGTATAGATGTGACTTTGAAAGAAAGAGGAGGCAGGGTAATAGACAAAATGAGTAGGGGGTCATGAGCAGGGGGTCAGGTGGTAGCCAGTGTGTTAAGCACATGTGGCGCAAAGCACAAAGATCTGCATAAGAATCACGGTTCGGTTCGAGCCCTGGCTCCCCAGCTACAGGGGAGTCCCTTCACAAGTGGTGAAGCAGATCTGCAGGTGTCTATCTTTCTCTCTCCCTCTCTGTCTTCCCCTCCTTTCTCCATTTCTCTATGTCCTATCCAACAATGACAGCATCAACAACAACAACTATAATAACTACTACAACAATAAAACAACAAGGGCAAAAAAAGGGAAAATAAATAATAAATAAGATCTTTAAAAAAAGAAAAACTGAGCAAAGATATATAATATAGACAGTTATTGAAATAATAGTCATACCATATCTGTGACCTTGGAGACTACTGCAATTTCCAACAGAGGGGAAGGGGACACTAAACTCTGGTGGTGGTAAAAGTATGGAATTATATACACTATCTCATAATTTCGTAAATTAATATTAAATAACTAAAAAAATACTAAGTAGCAGCTGCTGAACCATATGACTCTCTGATGAAAACTTAAGGTTTTATTTCTTAATAATGTATTTGTTAAATATTTATTCTAAGTTATTTATCTATTTTGAAGTCACCAATATTTGACTTAATCACGGCAAACTTCTATTATTGTAGTTGGACATTTTCCAGCCACAATATACTTCATACCCAGAGTCTCTGAATTTTCTACACTAACACTTACAAGCACTCAGTATATTTAAGGGGAAAATGAAATGTACAAAAATAACATTTGTGGTATTTTATATGTTGTGACATTTATTAAACCTGTATCAGGAATAAAAATGATCATCCCTCTCCCACACTGTTGAATAAACAAAGAGACAAAAAAATCACAGCTATTCATATTTTTCTTTTAATTTTTTAGTAGCTTCAGGGATTTGTGCAGGCATCATTCTCAATCTTCCTTTTTCATTCATTCATTTTTTTTTTCTTTCAGAAATAAAGGGGAAAAGAATGGAGAGACACCACAGCAATGGAGCCTGTTCTAGTGCTTACAAGTCTTCCCTATGGCATGGCATGCACTTTGCCTGGTGAACTGTCTTCTGGCCAGTGATTTCCACATACTACAGTACATCTTAACTTTTCTGGCCAAGGAGAGACTCCTGCCCAGGATTAGTCATTTTTATTAGACTAATGTGGTTAGAGATGGAAAAGAAATAGGCAGCTCATATATAACTAACAAATTCAACATCACTCCTCCACATCTGACCCAAACAGCCTAGGAGGCACTGCTTCTCTGTTTTAATCCTTTCAAGATCAGGAGAGAGGCTCCTAGAGAAATAACCACTATAGTTCAGAGTCTCCCAATTTCACTTAACCTAAACAGTCATAAGCTGTGAAACTTCAATAAAGGCTTTTGCCCTGAGTGTTCCTGTGCCTCATCCTTTCAGTGTTATCCCCAGTGCTGATTTTCCTCCTTGTGGCCTGTCAAGGGAGTCATGTCTTGTATTCCAGGACCTATAAGCCTAATAAATTATGTTTACTTATACCTCACCTGTGAGCTGTGTTATGACAGAGCATCATCTAAAACAGCTGAAAATGGCCACCAAATTTCAACTGAGACTTGAATTATCTTTCATGCTTTAGAAATGTATGTACTTCCCTCTAAAGCATGCAATTCCTCTCAGAGGTATTTCCACTTCATTTTACAGTTAGACCAGTTTTTATTTTCAGTTTTTCTTCAGTGTGTCTGGTGAAACCTGAGTTAGTACACCTGCAGGGATGCTGGCTTGCTACCTAGCAGCCACTTCACCTGTGTCATTTCACAATATGGACATAAATCTTTACTTTTCCAAAGGGCATCTCTCCAAGTAAGTTTCTGGGGACAACTATACTCTATTGGGGAAAAGGTGACTTTAAAAAGTTGAGTCACTGGAGCTGGACGTGGCACAAAGTGCAAGGAAGGGTGTAAGGATCACGGTTGGAGCCCCTGCTCCCCACCTGCAGGGAGTCACTTCACAAGCTGTGAAGCAGGTCTGCAGGTGTCAGTCTTTCTTCTCCCTCTCTTTCTTCCCCTCCTTTCTCCATTTCTCTCTGTCTTATCCAACAACAATAACATCAGTAACAACAACAATATCTACAACAACAATGATAAACAAGGGAAGCAAAAGGGAAAATAAATAAATATTAAAAAAAATAAAATAAATTGAGTCACTCTTTTATTTGCAGTTTACACTGAATGCAGCTGATTAAGTACTTAACTTTATGATTAAATTAATTATCTATTTAAGAAGCAGAACCAGGCAGTGACACACCCACTGGAGAATACATGTTACCAAGGTTTGAGCCATGAATCTTTATTTGGAAGGGTGATGATTCATGTGTAGGGAAGCAGCTATGCAGTTGTCTTTCTGCCTCTCTCCCTCCTCCTCTCCTCTCAATCTGAGTTTTAACAAATAAAATAGAATGATGGAGAAAAAAGGCAAAATGGCTGATGGACATGGTGGACTCATAGTGCTGGCACTGATAACCCTGTTAGCAATAAAATAGACCAAGTCCCACAAGTATGGCATGCATTCCTAAGTGATTTATTAAATAGCCAGGAGCCTTTTTCTCTGGGCTTTTTCATTTCATTCCATTGCCAGTTGATACCTGATGTGACTGAAGGGGCACATAATTTGCTAACAAGTGCAACCATAAAAAATGCTGAGATGCCTTCAAGAAAGCTATTTAGGAAAGACCCAAATGTTGGTTAGAGGAGACTTCTGGTTTTACCTACCATTACCAGTGGCATCACAATATGCAGATTTCCTGTTCCATTTTTTTCCCCTTATAAAACTGCTCTTCTGAAATAAACTGTCTTAAAATGTCTTTCATTGAGCTTGAAAGGAACAAATAAAAAGCAGAAGACCCAGCAGGTCTCGCTAATTACAGTTCATCTTCAGGAGAGTAAATTGGTGTGATCCATTCTCTAAGACTTAAGTCTTAAGTAATTCTTCATTAATCCTGCTTGAGACTAAGTCTCCCCAAATACACACACACACACACACACACACATTTACTTTTGTGTGCAAAGACATAAAAATATAATATTTTAAGAAATTTTATTCCCAAAAATAATTATTGAGAGAAAGGTACTATAGTCTCTAGCAAAATCAGTTTACTTAGAAATCATGTGCATAGTCTTATAGCATTTATGATTTTTACTTACATAAGCCTAAAGATTCTTATAATTCATCAGTTGTAATTTATAAATGAAATATGTTCCATATTAGATTATCTAAAGATATAATTAAAAGTTTCTTATATTTAATTTTATTTTACCATAACTCTGAGTCTCTCTACAATAGCAAACATAAGAATGGGATCTAATAGGTAACCAATTTTGAATGTCATTAATCAGTTTTTTCTCACTTTGCACATGCTTAGTAAATCTTACATATCCCTTTTCCCATTTTTCTCAATTCAATATATCTTCCCCCTAAACTACCATCAATCCTTCCTTTTTGTCTGACACTCCATACAAAAAGTTACAAACAAAATAAATAATATCTGGGTAGTACTTGGCACTGTAAATATGGAGTAGTAATATGAGTTATGCCATATTTTCACTGTAATAAAAGGAGTTACATTTTGAGCTATTCTAGAGATGTCAAAACGTATTATTTCTGAGGAAAGGCTTTAAATCTGCATTACTGGATGACACCATACTCTTTATTCACTATAGCCAGAATGCTTCTCAGAGAAGAGATGGTAGACTCAAGACTATCAATAGAATGAGCAGAACCAGAGCTGAAAAAAAATGATTGGAGATTTTTTTCAAATTGGCTCCAACAAAGTTTTTCTGGACAAATATGCACATGCTTTTAATTTATCTGTTAGTTTGATGGGTTTTCTTTTTTCTTTTATTGAAAGGTTAATGTTTTACAGTACAGTTATTGGCACAGGGGTACAATTTCTCATTTCACCAAGAGAGGTATCTGCAAAACACTCTCACTTCCAATTTAGGCCCATCATTCTGGATCAGAATCTGAAAGTTCCCCTTCCCCTCTCCTGTCTCCTTGTCCTTCTTTCCCAAAGTCTTTTGCTTAATGAATATCTTAGAAGTACAATTCCATCAGGAACAACACAATAGACCCCTTTGTGGGCCCCCACAGGACCTTGCCCTTAATGTGGATCAACAATGGTACAGAATGTTCTATCCTCCGAAGGGAGGCTGGACAACATATTTTTATCTTCCACCTGAGAAAGATAGGTCCTGAAATTGGGGCAGCTCGAAACGTTCCTACTCATGACCACAGAATGTGAGCTCAGATCTACAGGGTTACAGAGGTCACATAGGCTCCTAAGCAGAATATGGACCCCAGATCAAATCAATGGGGTTTACAATCAACAATATTCATATACCCTATACCTTTCCCATATTTGGGAGCTACTTTTTTCCCTGATACAGCCTTCTAGCCCCTTTTCCAGACATGACATCATCTCCCCAGACAATAACTTGGGCTCACCTGCATATCAGAAATCAGGATCAGGAAAAAAAAAAAGTATAGTCATAGGCCCTTTGGAATATAACTAAAATAGACCTATTAACTATCTACAAAACAGAGACCCCCTAATCTTCACCTGCAATATTCCAGCCTTTAGGTTCATAATTAGTCATGATTAGTTCATTATTAGTCATGTTTGGCTTTATATGTTAACTCTTCTTTCAGCCACCAGGTTCCAGATGATGCCAATTAGACTTCCCTTGGCAGATGACCAGTGTCCTGGATCCCCACTTTCCCAAAGCCTTGTCCCAATAGGGAAAGGGAGAGACATTCTGGGAGTATGGATCAACCTAACAATACCCATATTCAGTGGGTAAGCCATTACAGAAGGCAGACCTTCCATTTTCTTCATCACATAATGATCCTGGGTTCATACTCCCAAAGGGATAAAAAATAGGGAAGCTATCAGGAGAGGGGATGGGATACAGAGTTATGGTGCTGGGAACTGAGTGGAGTTGTACCCTTCTTGACCTATGTTTTTTATCAGTGTTTCCCTTTTATAAATTAAAAATAAAAGAAGTACAATTCCAGACTAGAATATAGGTCATATATGTTTCACCAACTGTCTTTTTTTCCATTGTCTTGGTCATTCAACTAACTTGTGATACTAGGTAAAAATATTTTCCAAAGTGAAACTTGTAATAATTCACTGATGAGACATTTCATGCAACAGTTAACAAGATAATGAGGGAAGTGCTATTGTCTTGTATTATTATTCTATGGTATTATTTAAGTTCTAATATTACATATGTTTTGCATCTTATAGAAGGTATGCCACACCAACCAATAAAGTTCAAGTATCATTTACCATTTTCCAACCAACCCTCTGTACCAATTCCTCCCACTCACTCACTACCCCACTAGTACTGGGCTTTTATTTTGTACTTTATGACAGGTGTTCTAAGTATGATAGAGCGTATGGTAAATTGTGGGTTTAATCATATACACACACACACACACATATATATATCCAAAGATTGATAGTTTCATATTATTTACTAATAAAAAAGCCATATACTAAAAAAAAGATACATTTGATTTTCATTCTTACAACAGGCTTAGAAGAGACTCAAAGGGCCGGGCAATGGCATACCTGGTTGAGCTCACATGTTGCAATGAGCAAGGATCCAGGTTCGAGTCCCCGGTCCCCAAATGCATGGAGAAAGCTTTGAGAGTGGTGAAGCAGGGCTGAGGTTGTCTCTTTGCCTCTCACCTTCTCTATTGCCCTCTTCCCTCTCGATTTCTGGGTGTCTCTATCCAATAAATAAATAAAGATAAAAAATCACCCTAAGTATGGATTCTAAATATAAATTTTTAGAAGTGACTCAAAAACTATTGTATTCCAATAAAACACTGTTTTAATTACTAATGCTTTATGGTGTAGCTTCAAGTCACTAAAGCGATACCTCTTTTTTTTCACAGAAGTACTTTGACTATGACTTTTTATGGTTCATATATATGTCTTTCAGAATTGTTATATTGTCTTGATGAACAACATTGGGATTTTTTTGATAGGAATTTTTTTGAGTCTATAAATTGCTTCAGATGCAATAGTGCTTTAACAGTGTTAAATATGCTCCAACTCATGTGCTTTCAGTTCATGAACACAATATATGCTTCCATTTTGTTGTGTCTGCTTTTGTCTTTTTTTTTTTTTTTCTTGCCTCTAGGGCTATCTCTGGGGCTCGGTGCCTGCACTACGAATCCACTGCTCCTAGAGGCCATTTTTTTTCCCTTCTGTTGCCCTTGTTGTTCATCATTGTTGTTACTATTATTGCTGTTATTGCTGTCATTGTTGTTGGATAGGCCAGAAAGAAATGGAGAGAGGAGGAGAAGACAGAGAGGAGGAGAGTAAGATAAACACTTGCAAACCTGTTTCACCACTTATGAAGCGACATCCCTGCAGGTGGGGAGCTGGAGGCTCGAACTGGGATCCTTACACTGGTCCTTGTGCTTTGTGCAATGTGCTCTTAACCTGCTGCGCTACCTCGTGGCCCCCTTTGCTTTTGTCTTTTTAATAGTACTTCATAGTTTGTAACTCCATTGCTAAATTTACTCCATGGCACTTTATTACTGTTAGTTGGCAAACGCTAGAAGAAGAAGAAGATTACTGTTATTAAAATTGTAAATAGGATTATTTCCTTGATTTCCTTTTTATATTCTTATTTACTTATTTATACTTGGATAGAGACAGAGAAAAACTAAGAGGGGAGGGGAATATTGTAAGGTCTGTTCTGTGGCGAAAGGGACCTGACAGAATCAGTAAGGCAGAGAGTATTATCAAGTAGGGCTTTACTCAGGTGCTCCAGGGCGAGGTTCCTGGGTCCAGAGAGAGAGAGGGGCCCCGTGAAGTTGCACCCTCCCAGATCTATCACAGACAGAGAAGGAGAGGAGTCAAATGGAGGCACACCTACTTGAACACAAGTTACAGTGTCCAAGGACCCAGGTTTAAGCCCCTGGTCCCACCAGCAAGGGTAAAGTTTTGTGAGTGTTGAAGCATTGTTTCAGGTGTCTCTAAGTCTTACTCCCTCTTTAACACCCCCCTTCCCTCTTGATTTCTGGCTGTCTCTACACAATAAATGAAAACGATAATAAAAAAAAAAATAGAGAACATAGAGAAAGAAATTGAGAGAGAAAGGGGACACATAGAGGGAGAGAGAAAGAGAAGCACCTATTACATTGCTTCACTGCTCATGAAGCCTCTTTGCTGAGGGTGGAGACCAGGGGCTTTAACCCAGGTCCTTGCACATGGTAGCATGTACACTCTACTAGGTGTTCCACCGTCTATTTTCTTACTCATTCATTTTTTTCTTTCAGTTTTCTTTTCTTTTTTTTAGTATAATACTGGAGATTAAACTAAGGGATTTAATTTATGTAGATATTGCAAAGATATTACCCTCATTCTATTTTAATTCTATGAACTTAGGGTGAAACAGGAGAAAGACACCAATGCACTGAACCATCATCCAGGAGGATTCACTTCTTCTCTCTCTGTTGTTATTTGATGAAACTAAAGTACTCATCATTTATTAAAGCAATCCATTCTACTGCTTAGCCTCATCTCTAGTTCTAATGTCTCCCCCTCTGTTCTTTCTCTCTCTCTTTACCTCCCTCCTTCCATTCCCCCAGCCTCTTTCCCTTTCCTTTATTGAAGATTTTGATGGTTTATAAAACAATTGTTAACACATTGATAAAATTCTCCCATTACCCCATGATAGGTCTCTGGGTGTCTGGAAGACCATGTCTCCTCCAGTGTACGTCTTTCTCACCCTGCATACACCAGGACCTCAATGCCTCTCCATTACATCCTGTTCCCTCCTTCCCAGAGACCTTTGCATTGCTGCAATACACAACACACAGTCCAAGTCAAAACCAGAAATGAGAGATGGGAAGCTACTAGGAAAATCCCAATGATTTATGTTTACATAAGACAATAATTTGCCTTTATTTATAAAAAGATCTATTTATTTATGTCATGAAAGAAAGAGATGAAAATATTGTTCCACTAAGTGAGGTTTCAGGGGTATAACCTGGCTCGTTATATATGCAAGTTTACACTCTCCCACTGAGTTCTCTGCCAGCCCTTACATTTCCCTTATTAATATACAATGTTAGAATCTTTTCTAGGGGCCCATGTATAACTCGCCTGATAGTGAGCACACTTTGCCTTGCACAAGAACCTTCCAGATTTGATGGGCCCCCAGTAACCCACACTGAAGCACAATGCAGACATAGTGTTTGTGAGACAGGGAGCAACATGACAGGTGGAGTGGTGCCTTTGTGCCCCTCTCTGCCTGCCTTCCATCCACCTCTATATCTCTCTATCTGAAACTAAAAAGGTAAGAAGTCTGCTGGGGGCAGTGGAATCTTACAGTTGCAGAGGTCTGGTGTGCAAAAAAGCAAAGGTGATTCTGTAGAAAACCTAGGCTTATGGGCCTAAAGCCCAAGGTCAAATGTTCAAGCATTGAAGATGTTGCTATAGTACCTTGGTCTTCTCTCACATACAAATACAATAAATTAATTAAAAATAGCTTCTGGATTATATTACAAACATCCCACATATTGACTTATTTGCATAAATATTACCTTAAGCAATGACCAGCAATTTGGAAGCAAATACTATTTTAGAGTATGTGGAAAAATGGTAATTAATTGTAATTGAATTGAAAGACTAATTTTCCATGACAGTGGATATAATCAGTGACAATGGATGAAAGTTGATTTAGGTGTCTGCAGTATAGCTCACTGGGTAGAGCACTAAAGCAATGCTATGATGTCTCTTCTCTGTGTGTGTGTGTGTGTGTGTGTGTGTGCTTAACTCTTTTCCTGTTTGTATCTGTAATTGAATAGGGAGAAAGTCTATGGATTATTTTTTTCCCTTTTTTGTCTATTACAAAATTGTAAGATTATAGGGCAAAGTTCCACAGCATACCCACCACCAAACATCTTTGTTCCCACCCTCCCACATCCCAAATATAGCCACCATAGTTCTCACAAAATCTTAAAAATTGTTTTCTTGCTTTTTTTCAGATTCATGTGTATTAATTCTCTAGATTCCACATGAGTGAAACCCTCTCATAGTTTTGTCTTTCATCTTTATCTTATTTCACTAAGTATAATCACCTCCAAAAAAATAAAACAAATTATCTGCAAACTTAAAAAAAAAACTCTGGGAGAGCAGTGGCGTCATAAAGATGTGAAGTCCTGATTAGGAAAAAAAAAAAAAAACTTTATAGGCATCATTTAAAAATAGTTTCTAAAACAATGTATTTCCAAAAGTATATAAATATATGGAACATATTTTGTGGACATAAATTGAAATAGATGTATGAGTATATATATATATCTTCTTACAGAAGCAACAAATAGGGCTAACGATATAAATGGAAAGAAACAGACAAAGACAGAATGGAGTCTGAGACAATGATAGGCAGAAAGATTTATAGACTAGATGACTTGGTAAAGGAAGATAAAATGGAAAGAGTAAGGGAGGAGAGGGAGCAACTGTAGATAAACAGATGGAACTAGGGATTGAAATAGATAAAAATAGATATTACACTCACTTGCCATTGAAGGATGCTGATGCCTGTGACATGAAGGTATGTTTCTAGAGTCTGCAGTACTAATTATGGATATGCCAGCAGGCTGGCATATTTCAATTTACTGTGAAATATAGCTCTTCCTATACTTTGATCATAAATGTTGCTGTATAACATTTCATAGCACATGATTTAATTCTTTATGCTTAAGTAGATTGTATGTAAAATAAATATATCATGTGTATGGCATGTGAGTAGCATTTTCTTATTGCTAAAATGAAAATAATCTCCAGCGCTGAGAATTACTCTTGTGTGTTGATTTGCTGTCAGTTTTTCAGAAAAAAATTGAAGATTCCAATAGCAACAGATCGATTATTATATTCAGAGGTAATTATTATTATTATTTTTAGAGAGACAGAGAAGGCAGATGGCAAGGCAGTGCACAAATCATGTGAGCTATTTTACCAGCCCCAAATATGTCTTATTCATGAAAACTATGAAAATTGTCAGGGGGAATTGTGGTGGGTGCAGTGAGTTGTACAAACATATGCAGTTGTAAAATTAGATCCCTGAAGTTGTACAATCTAGGAATCAGTGTTAAATCAAAAGTAATTAAAGAATATAAAGTGCATCTTAAGAGTTCATTTTAGAACCTCAAGTCTTGCCATATATCTCTCTTTCTCTTTTTTTTTTTTTCCCTCTCCATTTAAGGAAACTTAGATGAGATAAAAAAAGTATGTTCTAGAAATTGCACAGCCAAAACCTATGATTATTTTCAGGTTCAGAAAGGTTGGTATTATGCACTAGTTGAGAAGCCAGTTTTTCTGTATGGAGTTTTCTGAAAGCTCTGGTACCCAGGTGAGGTGGGTGAGAGGAAACATAATTAAACTAAAAGGAGTAGGAGAAAACAGTGTTAGGAGAAATGGGAGGTAGACAGAAGCTAACCCATTTTGAAATGATTCTTCTGAAAAAAATGCTAGTTCCTAGTTCTACTGTTTTCTTTTCTCCCTTTACCAGGGATATTTTGATTTTTCAGATTTGTATCTTTTGACAGCAGTTATTACAGGGATTTTTAGAATAATTACATATTAAGGAGTACAAC
The DNA here is from genome assembly GCF_950295315.1 of Erinaceus europaeus. Taxonomy (NCBI): domain Eukaryota; kingdom Metazoa; phylum Chordata; class Mammalia; order Eulipotyphla; family Erinaceidae; genus Erinaceus; species Erinaceus europaeus. The sequence goes on from NC_080175.1 coordinate 34,509,418, forward strand.
TTTATCTAGGATTTTTTTCCTGCTAATTACAAGACAGTAAATACAATACTTTGTACATGTATAACATTTCTCAGGGAAAGTCTTTTTTTTTGAATGTTTAAATCTCTAACATTCTATTCAATATTCTAGAAATGCTATAATATAAAATTTTATAATTTTATATTGGAGAAAATATTCTGTACTTCAGTGTGACAATATGAATTTATAAGTATCCCCAATTCACAAATAAGTTATATTTGGAAAAAAATCATTTCAATAAACTGGATTACTGGATTTGAGTTTGTAGGTATTTTCCATAGATGTGTTATTTTTTTCTTCCTGTTTCCAGAGCTTCTTTACTACAGGTTGCCTTTATCAGTTAGACAGAGACAGAGACTGAGATATAGGAAGAAAAACAACACCACACCAAAGCTTCCTCTGGTGTGATGAGAGTTAAGCTCTAGTCTGGGTCACATGCATGAAAAATCAGGCAATTTCCAAGGACAGTTATTGCCCAGGCCTAAGAGTAATTAGAGAATGATGCTTGATTCTTAATACACAGTTTCTATCAGTTTATTTATTAGTTTATTTTGGATAGAGATACTGAGAAATTGAGAGAGGAAAAAGAAAAAATCATTGCCCACAGCACTGCTTCACTGCTAGTTGAAGATTCCACCCAGAGTGTGTTAGCGAGCTAAAATCAAACCACCATCCACTGCAAGGAAGCAAAAGATGTTTATTCACGTATTCGAATCCGGACTGAGTGGTGACTGACAGCAGTCCACCAGCTCGACCCCGAACAGGGCTCAAACCACACAATTTATAGGATTTCTGAATACACTCAGGGAGGGGGAACACATCACCTTATCAACCTATATCCAATAACAGGCTATAGAAAACGCAAAATCCAATCATTTCAAATTTAGCAAAAGCAAGATCCATTCAAAGCAAGGTGCGGACTAGTTTCAAACATTACAAAATCACACAACCAATAGAATCTGTTCAGGTAGGACATCCTCCCGCCATCAGCTGCCCCTTCCTAATAATTACCTTGTGCAAAGTCCTTGATAAGCCTTGCCTGTTTGCAGGGTCTTGGTAAACAACCGGTAGCTTACTGATTCTTGGAAACAACCGGTGGCTTACTGATGCTTGGTAAACAACCGGTGGCTTAATGATTAGGTCCTGTTTCTAGAGGAAAGGGCAAGGAATTTCCCATCTCACACTAAGCAGAAAAGCAACTATACTTAAAACTTTAAAACTACTGCATCTAACATTCCCCACTAGTCTTAGCTAAGAATCAAATCTTTGATTCATCTTCTTTCTCTTCCTCTGTACAAGCTTCTATATGCTCTGTCCTAAGGAGCATTATATTCTCAGATTGTCTCCGGATCAGGGAGACCAGTGACCAGGTTCCAACTGGGTGAAGTCCCGTCTTGAGATGCAATCACGTCTCTGCTGTCCGGATGACCATGTCAGGTTGAGGGTTGATGTGTCCACTTCCCGATAGATTGAGGTTGTCAACTCCCGATGCCTACCACTGGTGGCTTCTGTTGAGCTAGTGACTGGTCTTTTTCAAAGGCTCATAGCACAGCATTCTAATTGTCCTGCAATATAGGCTGGAGATCTGTATGAACTTGGTAACAGTTGTGGGATGGATCAGAGACAAGAGCATCACAGATCATGAGAGCAGAAGTCTACCAAAAGCCATTTCAAAGGGAGACAGTTTGTTTACAAATGGGAAGCAGTACACTCTCAGAAGGGCCTGAGCCAGGAGCAATACTCATCCCCTGCCAGTTTCAAGGGTTAATTTAGTTAAAGTCTCCTTTAGGGTCTAATTTACCTCTCTACCTGCCCAGAGATATGGGGTCCATTAGCACAATGAAATTTCCAATTTGTTCCCATTTCTTGGGCCACTAACTGAGACACAAACAGTGAATGTCTGCTTACCAGAACCAATGGCGAGAGGGAACTCTCCACCTGGGCACTATTTTGTCTAAAATTTTCTTACTCACCATCTATGCCCCCTCAGACTTTATTCAGTAAACCTCTATCCAACCTGAAATTGTGTCTATAAATATCAGCAAGTACTTATACCCAAAAGTCTCTGAGTTTACTTCTATAAAATCTATTTAGTCTCCAGTCCTAATCTCTTTCCCATCCTATTTTCCTTACTGTATTCAGGGTCCTTTGGAAGCAGTGAGTCTAGTAGAATCAATGCCAGGGCTGGCCCTGCTTGCTGTGTAGCTGCAAAAGCGGCTTCATCTGCCCTCCAGTTTCTTTTCTGATGTCCGGAACAATGGATCACACCTGCTTCTTGCAGGCTCCATGTGGCCTCCAGTAGGTTCCTTGTTCTGGATCATCTTCCTGGTGGGAGTCAGGAATCTTCCCTCCCCACGTGCTCCATGCACATGCCATGTAGCAAAGGCATACCTCTTTGCAGCCTTTTTTTTTTGGGGGGGGGGTCCTCAGGATCCATCTCCAACATCAGAGTGGCAGGGTTCAGGCTTGTGGCAGCACTGAATTTCACTCATGGCTGGTCTAGGAACAGAGCTTGGTAGCAGGTTAGATGGGCATTGGACTTGCCCCAGTGATGGCTTGTCTGCTTTCCTTACCAGCTGTGCCACAGTTGCTATTGTCCTCAGGCATTTTTGTCCATCCATCAGCCACTGGGCCCCATATTTGACAAATAGGCAATGGGCCTGTGTCATGGCCCAAGTTTTTTGGGTCAGCACTCCCCGGCTTATGCCTTTAAGTTCATCCACCAGCTGTTTAAATAGCTTGTTGATAAAACAGCCTTTCTTCCAGTGTCCTTTTTCTTTTCAGTAGCATCACTGATCTTTCTCTACCCTTAGCCCCATATTTCTCTTTCTTTCTTTTCAAAGTCTAATGTCAAAACATTTGCCAACTTCTTAAAAACCCTCTGAGCAATCTCTTAGCTTTCTTTTAAATCTTTCTGTCTTCTGTAACTTTCTTCTAATACCTGGGGTAGATTTGAGGAACAAAAGGCCAAATTTGGTGCCATTCTATTTACCTTAGAGAGATTTGTGGGCCATTTTACTGCCCCTTGGATACCCCCTAAGAGAATCTGGAAGTATGATTGAAGGGGTATCACTGCTGTACTTGTACATTTGTAACCAGTAAGACATACACAAAACCAAATTAAGAGTTTACCAAAATTGGCAATCTAATGACCATAATTGGCCTATACATCTCTATATAATTTTAGAAAGCCTTTTTAACAAACAGATATACCAGTATAGTATATAAAGTCAATACCCAATTTGTTGACATGATAAAATGATTACCAATTTTTAGCATTATTTTAAATTGCTTAGACAGTTTAAGCACACTATTATAAATTAGTTTACTAAGATCTTTACTCATCACAAAGCTATCATGAGTAGGCATAGATATAAAACTCTTAATAGACTTTTACCCCTTAGAACTCTAATATGGCAACTTAAAAGGCTAAAATAAACCTCATAACTTAAATATTCAAAATAATAATTTTGTTAAATCAGGATTTGCCAAAACAAATCTTCTATCAAACCAAAAACACCATTTGCCAAGAATAAATCTCTGACAGCATCTTAAAACAAACCAGATAATTTTTAAAAGCAGAAAGATATAAAGAGGAAAACCAGAGCAAAAGCCTGAGGCTAGAAAATCATTAATATAACCACTGTGTTATTTTTCACTCACCTAAGCCAGGTCTACTTCTTTAGTTGAGAAGGTATTTTAAAACTTTTACATGTCAATAACCTTTCTGCCATTTTCCACACAAGAGATAGAGACACATCTTCAGTGTGTGGTACCTGAGAGGCTCTGTTTGAATTTTAAAGAGCATACATTTAAAAGTTATCGTTTAGCCTCCTGTAGCAATTCCCATAACCAGGATCTCTAAACCAAATTCAGTTTTACTAATTAATTTTTTTTTAAACTTTAAACAAACTCTAATTACTTAGAGAGTTAACACATACTAGTGACTTCTCAAAACATCTCCATTGTCAGACAAATGCCAAATTTGCTGTGGACCAATATCCACAAAACAGTTCACAGCACATTTTGGGGGCCCTCCAGAATGTACTGGAACTTCTTCAGTTAAATACATAGATAATTTGTATATCAATTTGGAGAAGAATTGTCACATTAAATACTTATGACTTTTACTTTAAATCTTTAGTTGTTTTAGCAAATGATTTTTTACCTTTATGTTATCACATAAGAACTGTGTTGGAAACTTTTTTTTTATTAAAAAAAAAAACTTTGATAAGAATGCAGCTTTAAAGTTACTTACAATTTAACCTTAAGATTAACGTTTCTTGGGCTATAAAAGAAAACTTTTATTATCAAGACATATCGTAGTCACCTTTTTATCATTTATATATCTGGGGCTTATTGTTTAAGGAAAAAGAGCAGCTTTTAACCAGTACAGACACATCTTAGCAACATATCTGGTCGAACACAAATTCAGATCTGCACTCACACAGTTTTCAAGATGAAACATCTCACATTTATACACTAAGATTTTTTTAACCAACAGCTCTTAGGACAACCTTAACTAGTCCTAGAAAAAAACAAGGAGGAAGAAACAAATTCTTTCTGCTTCTCTCCAAGAGAAGCCCAAGAGGACCAAGGACTGTTTCCAGACATCTCCAGTCAGCTCATCTTCACAAAAACTCTTGCTGTGCCCATCTTAAGAGTTACCCTGACCAAGTTCCCTCCAAAATGGGACACACACCAAAGAATTCAGTCATCCGAAACACTCATCCACAAAACATAGCTTGTCAGTCAGTGCTGAAGATCAGGCTAGGTCCAGATCAAAACAGCAAAAGGCCAGGAATTAGGTACTCCAAAGAAAAAATCTAAAATTACCAAGGAGCCTGTTCTCACAGCTGGGGAGTGTCAGAAACCAAACCCTAATGGAAGAGGAGAACAACGAGAATATCTAGTACAACAGTGATTAGGATAACAGATAACAGGGAAACTCAGCTGCTATTAGTTGTTAGAAAGCTTTAAATGTTGGGGAACTCATGAGCCAGCCAGGCATGCCCCTGCGGCTGGGACCCGAAAGGTGGGAGGGGAGGGAACCTGACAGACTGACAGACAGATGGCCAGAAGGGGCCCGGTTCGACTGGGCGGCCACCCCCCTTCTACACACCTTCACTAGAGTGTGTAAGCCACACGCACGCTAGCACTAGCACCTGCCCACACTCACAGGCCTGTCCCAGGTGATAGCTTCGCCGAGGCAGGGAGGAGGGTCGACCCTGCACTACAGCTGCTGCCCGGCCCGGCTCCTGGCCCCATCTGCGACCAGCCCACTGGACTCCTGTGCGGGCAGGGTGGTGCCCTCAGGGTCCTGCCTGGTCCAGCCTGAGGACACGCTTCTGCTACTCAGGCTTAATAGAGAGACATAGACAAGGAAAAATTCAGCTGGTAACTTCAGGCCAGAACCAAATCTGGTCCCGTCGCTCTGAGATAATTTTCTAATGTTGACCAAAAAGACACAGGGACACAAAAAACACAGAAACACAGACGGGCTAATAAACAGACAAGCGCGCTTAGACAAACAAATTCTCCTGGCTGCCTTGCCAAAAATGTCTAGACATTACGTCTCCCAGGATTCCACGTCTGGGGTTGCCCTGATTTCACGGGGCTCCATCCACACTTTTTCTCACCCACCGGCCGGCGCACCATGCACTCTCAATATTTCTCTCACCTTTACACACTTTTCCAACTAACCCAAAGGGTGTCCACTTGGGACCTTCTCACTTATCTTGGCCGTATGGAGTTCCTACAAGTGTCGACTCCAGCTTGCTTGACGCTTAACCACACAGACACACAAACACAGATTCAAAAAATGTTTATTAGAGGTTGGAAGAAGAACTGTCCCTCTATGGGGGACAGGCAATCAGCTATGCTTGCCTGGCCGGGCCCTTCATGGAGCCTTAAGGAGTCTCTTAGCTTAGGAGTAGCCATATGATCCCCGGCCTCGGTCTCAATAAATTGAGAATCTCCACTGAGCTGAAACTACTCCATGGACACGCAGGTTAGAGCCCAATCAAGCTCCATAGTCTATTGACCATGAGGCACACAACATGCCCACAAGCATTCACACAGAACCATTCATTCAGTCAAGAGGGGGCGGTTACCTGACTGGTCACCGCTACTAAGATATCACAAGCCAGGCCATCGAGAATCTCCGGAGAGTAGCTCCGGCTGGACTCCATCAGTTGCACTGACAAGGTCAATCTCTTCTCGAATCGCCAAAGTAGAGAGAAGAACAGAAACCACAAACAGACAGTAGAGGGAAAGGGACACAGACACAGAGAAGAGGAGCCAGTCCTGCCACAACAGCTCCCCCCCTGGGGCCGCTGCCAGCAGCGGGGCCAGACAATAGGAGCTAATCCTGCCACAAAAAGCCCCTAGAACCCCTGGGCGGTGTGGTTCCCCATTGCAGTACCATGGAACCAGCGCCTGACCTCAGTCCCCTGACTGAGCGAGGGCCTCAGTCCTCCTGCCTGACCTGGTTATGTGCTGGTGCCTGACTTGTCATTCCACAGCCCTAGAGTCCGTCAAATCTCAGTCCTGGGACTCACCCAGCTATACACATTCTTCAGGGCCCTATTCCAGACCCTGGCTTTTGGACCCTGTTTCAGATCCTCATCAGGACCCTGTTTCAGATCCTCATCAGGACCCTGTTTCAGATCCTGGACCCAAGCATCCTGGAAGTCGTCACTCCCAATGCTGCGGTCTGGGATTTCAACGCGGCGTCCTGCAATCCACAGACCCCCAAGCCCCATGGGGACACACAAACGGTACCGTGCACAAAAAAAAAAAAAAAAAAAAAAAAAAAAAAATCAGGCCTGACTTACTGGTGCCGGGCAAAAGCTTCCAAGGCTTCCTAGGGTCCGGACCTGGAATGGGGTGTCCTCAGGAATCCCCGATTGTTCGAGGAGATCTCGCTGGAGCCTCCAAATGTTATCGAGCTAAAATCAAACCACCATCCACTGCAAGGAAGCAAAAGATGTTTATTCATGAATTCGAATCCGGACTGAGTGGTGACTGACAGCAGTCCACCAGCTTGACCCCGAACAGGGCTCAAACCACACAATTTATAGAATTTCTGAATACACTCAGGGAGGGGGAACACATCACCTTATCAACCTATATCCAATACCAGGCTATAGAAAACGCAAAGTCCAATCATTTCAAACTTAGCAAAAGCATGATCCATTCAAAGCAAAGTGTGGGCTAGTTTCAAACATTGCAAAATCACACATCCAATAGAATCTATCCAGGTAGGGTCACCACATCCTCCCGCCATCAGCTGCCCCTTCCTAGAAAATAATTTCCTTGTGCAAAGGCCCTGATAAGCCTTGCCTGTTTGCAGGGTCTTGGTAAACAACCGGTAGCTTACTGATTCTTGGAAACAACCGGTGGCTTACTGATGCTTGGTAAACAACCGGTGGCTTAATGATTAGGTCCTGTTTCTAGAGGAAAGGGCAAGGAATTTCCCATCTCACACTAAGCAGAAAAGCAACTATACTTAAAACTACTGCATCTAACAGAGTGGACACTGGAGCCTTAAATCTGGTCTTTATGCTTAATTCTTATGTCAATGCTTAATTCTTATGTCAATCATAAAAATATATTTTATGTTTTGTGGATCTGAATTACTTTTAAAAAATAAGAATCTGCACTTAAGATACATTATGCCATGATACAAACAAATCGCTCAGTGATCTAGAAGTATTTTACTAAGCAATTTCATATACACTCATCCTAAAGTCTGAAAACAGAAACACAAAGAGAGTATCACAAGGTTATTACTGGTTCTATTTGTTACAGACTGTAATGTATTAACAGACAGTCTCCACAATATGAGTCATATAGATGTTCCACAGCAATAATGTATGGATCTTGTGATCTTTTGAGAGTCACAAGTCTGCAAATATTTACAATAATTGACTTTAGCTGTCAGCTCAGCAATAATGGGTCATTATAGATTCCTTCTTCATACATGTACTCAGGTTTAAGTCCTTCTGCCTGGTTTACTACCTGGTTTACATTTACTGAAATTTTGAATATATTGAGTTTATATATAACAGGAAACACTAAGAATATATCATAACTGACAGTCAACAGATCTAGATTACAAGTGTTCAGTCACAGGCATGTGAGAATTGTGCTTCTAATTTCTTCCCCCAAAATGGATGCTAGTCAGGAAGAAATAACAAAAGTCCTGTCCTACCACACACCACTCCCCCCCAAAAAAAGAAAAAGCTTAGTTGTCCAACAGGAAGCATTGGTGTGTTTCACCTTTACACACACTCAACACATACCTTTACACACACACAAAAAGAAATAGTTCATTATGGTCTGCTCTGTAGAATGTACCTATCACCACCATAAAAACCAGAGCTGTGAGTTACTCTGGTCAAAAATAAAAGAAAGAAAGAAAGAAAGAAAGGAAGGAAGAAAGAAAGAAAGAAAGAAAATAAATTATCCTAGAAGATACCAAGCAGCAGCAAAGTTTCCTAACACTATAACCTCTCCACATTCAGGTTTCTTGCATTTTTTTTTGCCTTCAGGGTTATCGCTGGGGCTCGGTGCCAGCACGTCAAATCCATTTCTCCTGGAAGCCACTTTTCCCATTTTGTTGTCCTTGTTATGGTTGTTGTTGTTACTGTTGTTATAGCTGTTGTTTTTATATAGGACAGAGAGAAATGGAGAGAGTAGGGGAAGACAGAGGGAGGGAGAAAGATACTAAACAAATATCTGCGTTTAAAATATTCTATACAGCATTAAGCTGTTTTAATTTTTTTGTAGCATAGCTTTTCTTTACCCTAGCCTTGGAGACTACATAAACTTTTTCTTGGTCTGAAATAAGTCTCATTTTTGTAAAAGCCAGAATTCTACAAATAATCTAAGATCAACTCCAGTAGTTTATAACCCTGCTCCTATGCAGCCTCTTTCATTTGAATATGAATAGTAACAGAACACTCTATACATTATAGATTGTGGTACATAAGGCTTTTATAGTTATACAGGGAATTCTACTGACTTTCAAGAAGTTACTGGGGTAGACAGTATAGTGGTTCTGCAAAATTAGTTGATGCTTGAGGCTCAGGAATCCTGGGTTTAGTCCCCAGCATCACCTCAGTCAGAGATGAGTAGTGCTCTAGTCAGTCTGTCTCTCTGTATCCTGCTCATTAAAATAAGTAAGTTACCATACTGTGAGGGTGTCTAAGTAGAATTTGAGGATAGTAACTGTTAGGTTCGGCAATCCAAGAAATTCATCAAGAGACCAGGGTGATGTAAAGACAAAGAGCTTTATTTATTAGCCTGGGATAGGGCTAGGGCTGAGAACCCACAGCTGTATTGGGTGCTCAACCCTGATTACAATTTCTACTGGGCTTAAATAGGGCTCAGGACAAGGGGCCTACATGACAAGCATCATGTCAGTTTAGTTAAAAAAAAAGTTTTTCCAAGCCATAGCAGGAGGAAGCAGGAGGTAGGGGTTGCAACCTTTGGTTATCTCCCCTTCTGTCTGGTCAGCAGGATGTAGCTGGTTCAGGAGTTGCCTTTGTAATTGTCTCTCCACAGCAGGAAATGTTTCCTTAACTGATTCTTGTCAAACAAGTAGTTTACTGGCCTTTCCAGGGAGCCCATTTTCTCAAATTTTACTTTTTTAACCCTTTTATTTCTGGAACAATATTTTACCTTCTAACAGTAACTAAATTATGAGGATGATCTCAAGTGATAAACACACAGCCCTATCACAATCAGAAACTGCATTTGGCTAGCACCAAGCTAGGACTAGTTTAAATGAGGTTACAATTTTATTCAAGACCTTGGTTTTAAGTTTGGTTAGAAAAAAAAAAAAGTTAATCAGAAGACTTTGCTTATGCTACAGACTGACCTTTGGAGACAATATAGTAATAAATGTATTAGTTTAGGTAACTACATTTGTGATGAACAACAGGAAATCAATACAACTTATTACGATCCTCCAATATCCTATATTTTAGAGAAATGTCACCTGTATCCCTGAAATAGCTATCCACTTTGAGTTAGTAATTTTGCAAATAGCCTTATGAAAATGCATAAATATCAAATACTTAGACAAAAAGAACAAGGCATAATCAGTGATAATTTGCCACAAAATACCACCGTCTAGTTTTCAAAAGTGATGCTCTATCCTCATTTCCTTTTTTTAGCAGTTACCTCCACTGTCTCAACTGTTTTACATATGGAATGTGGCTTCTGCTACTTTAAGATTCACTCATAATATCCTAATTCAAGTATAGAATAATAAAATCAGCACTACCTATTCTTTTGAAATTCCTCAGCAAATTTAGATGACAGGTGTAGCAATTGCATGACTAATTCAGAGAGCATGAGATTGGAAAACTCTATACTAGTTGCCCCGTAAGATATTTCCATCTCATTCAATTCAGATAGCACAGCCCTTCGAATCACCTTTTATTAACAAGATGTTTGAGGCCTGGTATAAATTTGAATAAGTGGCAAAGCAATTTGTCATAGATAAAAATACTTTTTCCCCTCCATCTCTTTCTCTCTTCCCAAGTGAAACATTAAAAAGCTCCTGAATGTTTATGTTCATTTAACTTCACTCGTTAAGTATCCCATAGCATAATAAAGCACTGGAGGAACAGATTGAAGCATTTGATGGGTGCTTTAAAATTCTTGCTAGCTACAAACTAAATTATCTAGCTAAATAAGTTTCTATGATAACATAAGTACATAAGCATTTATTGTAATGAATGGGCGAAATACAGATAGACAAAAAAATAGTAGTAGTAATTTGCAACTTAGTTTTTAAAATGCATAGTATTTTGGCACATTTAAAAATATATATTTCAGCTTAAATGTAAATCCATTGAGAAGCCCAATGACAGTGCATCTGATAGAGCACACATGCACAAAGGCTAGAAGTCCATGGTCCCTACCTGCTTGGTAAAATCTTCATGAGTGGTGAAGCATTGTGGCCAGTTATTCTCTTTTTCTGGTCCTTCTTTATCTCCCTTTTCCCTATCAATTTCTGTTTCTATCAAATAAGTCAATAAATACACACACAAGTGAATAAATATATTAAAAGTAAAGTGCTGTTCTTTACATTTTCATGTTTAGATAAATTGTAAAAAGCATACATTTTTGATTAATGTAGACATTATTTTATCTCAGTGTATTTACTGGCAAATATGTCCAAACAACTTGCTTATTTTTATTGTATCTATTAAAAAGTGCACAACAACATTTCTTAAGTTTTATATGACTTTATATCTTGAACTTTAAGATATATATGCAATAAAAAGCTTAATTTTTTTTAAGTTTCATATTTAGAAAATTTTTCTTCATAAAAAACTATAAAATGCTCTAGCATTCTTTTTTAAAATAAATATTTGTTTATTTTTCCTTTTGTTCCCCTTGTTTTTCACTGTTGTTATTGATATAATTGTTGTATAAAACAGAGAGAAATGGAGAGTGAAGGGGAAGACTGAGAAGGGGAGAGAAAGATAGACACCTGCAGACTATATTCACCTCCTGTGAAGGGACTCCCCTGCAGGTGGGGATCCTGGGGCTTGAACTAGTATCCTTAAGCCAGTCCTTGAGCCTTGCACCACGTGCACTTAACCCACTGCACTACCGCCCAACTCCCAATGCTCTAGATTTCTTAGAAAATAAATCAACATAATGAAATTACTGAATGATCTTTAGTTGTTTCTTAATCAGTCAGTCCATCAGTAAATACAATGACTTTTGCTTTTGCTTGAAGTTCAAGGTTTCTTCAGGATCCCTTAAAAGTGAGTATTTGGATGTTGGCCAGTAGCACAGTAGGTAAAGCTCACATGTCCAAAATGCAAGGACAAGGATCATGGTTTGAGTCCCCCCCCTGCTCCCCCCCCCCCCGCCGGCCCCACCAGTGGGTGGTGAAGGGGCAGGGAGGTTGTTTCACAAGTAGTCTTCTTCTTCTAGCGTTTGCCCTTCTTCTGTAGCCATTCAACAGTGTCAGGTTGAGCCTGATGAAAAGTTTCTAGACCTCCTTTGAATCTGGAGAAGTGGCAGTCGTTGACTATGTGGGTCATAGTCTGTCTGTAGCCTCAGGGGCAGTTCGGGTCATCTCTGGCTCCCCAGCGATGGAACATAGCTGCGCACCAGCCATGGCCTGTTTGATAGCGATTGAGGAGGGCCCAATCATAACGTGCTAGGTCAAAGCCGGGTTGACGCTTGCAGGGGTCTGTGATGAGGTGTTTGTTCTTTACCTCAGCTGACTGCCAACTCTGTTTCCAAGATACTGGAACAGAGAAGTTCAGTGTAGGCATAGGGGACCAGATTGGGTGACGAGACGTCAAGTGTTGGACAGGGTGGGCGAAGATATCCGCTTATATTGGTAGGTCCGGTCGAGCGTAGACGTGGGAAATGAACTTAGATGATGCCGCATCCGGACAAATATCTGCGGGGCGATGTTGCTAAGAACTGACAGCCATGGAACCCGGGGGGGGGGAACGGATGGTTCCAGAAATTATCCTCATGGAGGAATATAATTTGGAATCGACCAAGTGGACATGGGGGCTACGGAACCATACTGGGGCACAGTATTCTGCAGTGGAATAGCATAATGCCAGAGATGATGATCATAGTGTGGAAGCACTCACACTCCATGAGGAGCTGACCAGTCTTGCAATGATGTTATTCCTCGCGCCCACCTTTGCTGCAGTTTTTATGAGATGCTTGTGAAATGACAGGATGCAATCGAGAGTAACGCTAAGATAGACTGGCTGGGCTTCATGCCGGATTCTTGTATCGCCAAGCTGCACATTAAGCTCACGTGAGGCCGAGGCATGGTGTAGATGGAAAACAGATGATACCGTTTTTGCAGTGATAGGGATTAGTTGCCATTTTTTACAGTAATCAGATATCAGAGACATGTCTTTCGTGAGTGTTTCCTCGAGGATGTCGAACTTTGATGCCTGAGTTGCACAGCAGATGTCATCGGCGTAGATGAACTTCCTTGAAGAAGTTTCTGGGAGGTCATTGACATAAATATTAAATAGTGTAGGAGCCAGAACAGATCCCTGGGGGAGGCCACTTGAGACAAGTCTCCATCTGCTAGACTTGTCACCCAGATGCACCTGGAATCTTCTGTTTTGGAGAAGAAACGATACAGTATTGGCCACCCATGGAGGCAGGCATCTTGAGATCTTGACTAGGAGACCACGGTGCCAGACTGTGTCATAGGCTGCTGTGAGATCAACAAAGACAGTGAGCAGTGATGCAGTTCTGCAGGTGTCTATCTTTATCTCCCTTTCTCTGTCTTCCCCTCCTCTCTCAATTTCTCTCTGACTTATCCAACAACAGCTATATATAACAACAATAACACTAACAATCACAACAAAGGCAACAACAAGGGCAACAAAATGGGGAAAATGGCCTCCAGGAGTACTGGATTCATAGTGCAGGCACTGAGCCCCAATGATAATCTTGAGGCAAAAAAAAAAAAAAAAAAAAGGGTATACACTCACTTTTAGCCTTGAACTTGAAAAGTCATGACATTCTTGCTTTCAAATTTTTTAAAGCTTTGCTGAATCTGAAATTGTAATTATTTGAAGTCATAAATGTCACATTTTTAAAAAAAAATTTCTGTATTATGTGTGTGCTAAAAATAAAGTCTGAATTTTAAATATCATTTGAAATTAAAACTTTACTAAGTATTTTAATGTATGGCTTGATATTCTGATTTTGTTAATTTTATTGTATATTTACATAATTTCCATTAATTATTTGCTTTAATTGCCATTCAGTACTTTAAGGGCTATTTGAGCAGTGCTAGACCATGAATAGTGGAGTAATGCTGTAGTCCTCTGCTCTCTCTCTCTTTTTGGCTCTGTCAGAAACAGAAAGGGCAACTAAAAAAAAAAAGTCTGTTGGGATAATAGAGATACAAAGTCAGGTGGGTAAAAAAAATTAAAAAATAATAAATAATTCAAATAATTCTTTTCTGGTTTTAAAAGCTATGGAGATACACATACACACTATAGATGATGATGATGATGATGATGATAGATAGATAGATAGATAGATAGATAGATGATAGATAGAAGATCGATAATCTCAGAAGAAAGACATTTGGAATTATGTTGGAAGGAAAATAAAGAGAATACAGTCTGAAAATATTTCACAATATTGGAAATGGAAATAGGGAATCAGGAGGTAGCACAGCGGGTTAAGTGCACATGGTGTAAAGCACAAGGCCCAGCCTAAGAATTTGGTTTTGAGCCCCCAGCTCCCCACCTGCAAAGCAGTAGTTTCACAGACAGTGAAGCAGGTCTGCTGTTGTCTATCTTTCTCTCACCCTCTGTCTTCCCTTCCTCTCTCCATTTCATTCTGTCCTATGTAACAACAATGACATCAATAACAATAACAACAACAATAAAAAAACAGGAAAAAAAAAGAATAGTGTAAATAGGCCTACAATACAACCAAGGAACTCTACACTTAGAGATTTATCTAAAGAATAACAAAATAGTCAGTAGCAAGGCATGCCTGCCCCTGTTAGGACAGCATCCTCAGGACCCAGGGCCTTATGATGTAAAGGATGAGGTTGCACAGGGGCTGAGGAATGCTAACACTCATTTGAGAAGATGTGAAACAGCTTTCCTGCCACTACCTTACAGACCAGTATTTCCTCAGAGACACAGGGCTCTGAATCATCTGTGTTTATATATATATATATATATATATATATATATATATATATTTTTTTTTTATTTAAGAAAGGATTAATTAACAAAACCATAGGGGAGGAGGGGTTCAACTCCACACAAATGCCACCACCCAATATCCATATACCACCCCATCCCCTGATAGCTTTCCCATTCTCTATCCCTCTGGGAGCATGGACCCAGGGTCATTGTGGGTTGCAGAAGGTAGAAGGTCTGGTTTCTGTAATTGCTTCCCCACTGAACATGGGCATTGCCTGGTCAGTCCATAATCCCAGTCTGCCTCTCTCTTTCCCTAATAGGGTGTGTCTCTGGGGAAGCTGAGCTCCAGGACATATTGGTGGGGTCTTCAATCCAGGGAAGCCTGGCCAGCATCCTGATGGCATCTGGAACCTGGTGACTGAAAAGAGAGTTAACATACAAAGCCAAACAAATTGTTGAGCAATCATGGACCCAAAGCTTGGAAAAGTGGAGAGGAAGTGTTAGGGAGATACTCACTGCAAACTCTAGTGTACTTCTGCTTTTAGGTATATATTTTGCAGTAGTTTATAGATACGTGTGAAGATATGCTCTCTCTCACAGAAACTGGTGTATATTTAGGTTTTGAAACTTTGTTAGAAAGTGAATCACCTGAGATGAAATTAGAGTATACTATGAAAGGAAAGGTCTCACCCGAGTAATGAAGCTGAAGGATTGTCATTCCACACATGAAGTCTCTGGACACAGTCTGAAGTGAAGCATGTTGAGGTGGCAATCAAGGTGTTGGTTAGGTTGTGATCAGTGGATGCAATATTATTTGATAAGGATTGGAAGAGGCATACCGGAAAGTGGGCCCTATCCAAGGGTTCCAGGACTGGGGGAGGTAGGGGCACTATAGTGGAGATGTGAGGTTCCTGCTGTCTTAGGGTTCAAAAAGACAATCGATAGTTAATGTTATCATCACATTATTTGGTAATTGGGTTAACTTTGAAAAGTCCTTTTGTTAAGGTTTGCTGTACAGTACCCAGTATCTTGTATATAGCTGTGCTATTGGATGCTTCTGATCTACTTGGTCTAGGCTTTTGAGAGAGTCTGCATATCAAATACACAGCCTATATATTAAAAAGATTCAGTTTGTGTTTTGAAAAACTTTGAGACATACAATTGATTTTCCCCCTCTCATATTAATTAACTAGTGATTTATATGTCTACATTTGGCTAGGAGTGTACACAAACACAATTCCCACCACCAAAAGACTCTGACAAATCCCTCCCACACACTCCCACCCCCCACTGTCCCAGGAAGCTGCATGTCTACCCCTCACCACTTGGTTTTTACTTTGGTGCCCTACTTACAATTGGTCATGTCCTGCTTTTAGTTTCCCTTTCAGATATTCTTAGTCAAATTTTGTTGATGAGTTGTATCATCCCATACTCATCCTTATCTTTCTGCCTTAGCTCACTTAACATAATTCTTTCTAGTTCCGTCCAAGATGAGTCAGAGAAGGTGGGTTCATTGTTCTTGATAGCTGCATAGTATTCCATTGTGTGTATATACTACAGCTTTCTCAGCCACTCATCTGCTGTTGGGCACCTGGGTTGCTTCCAGGTTTTAGCTATTATGAATTGTGCTGCTATGAACATAGGAGTACACACCTCTTTTTGGTTGGGTGTTATGGAGTCCTTGGGGTATAACCCCAGGAGAGGAATTACTGGATCATATGGAAGGTCCATGTCTAGCCTTCTGAGAGTTTTCCAGACTGCTCTCCACAGAGGCTGGACCAATTTACATTCCCACCAGCAATGTAAAAGGGTTCCTCTGTCCCCACAACCTCTCCAGCAATTTTTGTTGCTGTCCTTTTTGATGTATGCCATTCTTACAGGAGTGAGGTGGTATCTTAGTGTTGTCTTAATTATTTCCATTTCTCTGACAATCAGTGACCTAGAGTAGTTTTTCATATGTTTGTTAGCCTTTTGGATCTCCTCTGAGGTGAATGTTTTGTTCATATCCTCTGCCCATTTTTGGATGGGGTCATTTGATTTTTGGTGATAAGTTTGCTGAGCTCTTTATTTATTTTGGTGATTAGTTTCTTGTCTGATGTCTGGCATGTGAAGATCTTCTCCCATTCTGTGAGGGGTCTCTCTGTTTGTTTAATAGTTTCTTTGGATGTGCAAAAGCTTTTAAATTTGATGTAGTCCCAGTGGTTTGTTTCTGCTTTAGTCTTTCTTGCAATTGGGTTTGATTCATCAAAGATGTCCTTGAGGTATAGGTGGGAAAATGTTTTACCAAAGTTTTCCTCTAAGTATTTGATTATTTCTGGTCTGAAATCTAGGTATTTGATCTATTTGGAGTTGGTTTTTGTTTCTGGTGAGATAAAGTGGTTCAGTTTTATTCTTCTGCATGTTACAACCCAGTTTTCCCTGCACCATTTATTGAAGAGAGCCTCCATTTTCCATTTAATCCTTTGGGCCCCCTTATCAAAGATTAGATGTCCATAGGTGTGGGGATTTATTTCTGGGCCTTCAATTCTGTTCCACTGGTCTGTGTGCCTATTTTTGTTCCAGTTACATGCTGTTTTGATGATGATGGCTTAATAATATAGTTTAAGGTCTGGGAGTGTGATGCCTCCATTTCTGTTTCTTTTCCTTAAGATGGTTTTGGTAATTCTGGGTGTTTTCAGGTTCCAGATAAATGATTGTAGTGTTTGTTCTATTCTCTTAAAGAAGCTTGGTGGAACTTTGATGGGTATTGCACTAAATTTGTATATGGCTCTGGGGAGAATATTCATTTTGATGATATTTATTCTTCCAATCCATGAGCATGGGATATCTTTCCATTTCTTGGTATCAGTTTCTATTTCCTTGAGTAGCGACTCATAGTTTTCAGCATACAAGTCTTTCACTTCTTTGGTCAACTTTATTCCTTTATTTAGGTATTTGACTGATTTTGCTGAAACAGTAAATGGGAGTGACTTCTGGATGTCTTCTTCTTCAGATTTAGTGTTTGCATAAAGAAACGCCACTGATTTTTGTACATTGATTTTGTAGCCTGATACCTTGCTATATTGCCTAATAACTTCCAGTAATTTTCTACTGGATTCTTTAGGTCTTTCTATGTATACTATCATATCATCTGCAAATAGTGAGAGCTTGACTTCTTCCCTTCCAATCTGTATTCCTTTGATTTCTTTCTCTTGCCTGATTGCTATGGCAAGAACTTCTTATACTATGTTGAAGAGTAACGGTGACAGTGGACAGGGCTGTCTAGTCCCTGATTTGAGGTTGAATGCTTTCAGCTTCTGTCCATTGAGTATGATGTTGGCTGTAGGTTTGCTCTATATAGACTCCACTATCTTGAGGAATTTCCCATCTATTCCTATTTTTTGTAGAGTTTTGAGCATGAATGGGTGTTGGATTTTGTCAAAGGCTTTCTCTGCATCTATTGAGATAATCATGTGGTTTTTGGCTTTGCTTTTATTGATGTGGTGAATGACATTGATTGACTTATGGATGTTGAACCAGTCTTGCATTCCTGGGATGAATCCCACTTGGTCGTGATGAACAATCTTTTTGATGTGTTGCTGTATCCGGTTGGCCAAGATCTTGTTTAATATTTTGGCATCTATATTCATCAGTGATATTGGTCTATAGATTTCCTTTTTTTTTCTGTCCCAATCAGCTTTTGGTATCAGGGTGATGTTGGCTTCATAGCAGGTGGAAGGGAGTATTCCTGTTTCTTCAATCTTATTGAATAGCTTAAGAAGTATGGGTACTGTTTCCTGAAAGTTTGTAGAAATTGTTTGTGAAGCTATCTGGTCCAGGACTTTTGTTGTTTCAATTTCTTTGTTGTGATTGGTGCATTTAGATTTTGTAGTTCTTCTTGGTTCAGTTTTGGCAGGGCATATGCTTCTAGGAATTGTTCCATTTCTTCCAGATTCTCTAGCTTGGTGGCGTATAGTTCTTCATAGAAGTTTCTCAGGATTCTCTGGATTTCTGTGGTGTCAGTTGTGATATCTCCTCCATTGTTTACAATTCTAATAATTAGAGTCTTCTCTCTTTTTTGTTTGGTGAGTCTGGCTAGTGGCTGGTCAATTTTGTTTAATCTTTCAAAGAACCAACATTTGGCTTCATTGATCTTTTGTATGGTTCTTTTATTTTCGATGTTGTTTATTTCTGCTCTAACTTTAGTGATTTCTGTCCTTCTGGTTGCCTTAGGGCTCCTTTGTTCCTCTTCCTCTAAGTCCATGAGGTGTGCAGTAAGGTCGTTCATTTGAGCTTCTTCTTTGTGTTTAATATGTGATTGTATGGCTATAAGTTTCCCTCTCAGTACTGCTTTAGCTGTGTCCCAAATATTTTGATAGGTTTTGTCTTCATTTTCATTTGTTTCCAGAAACAATTGAATTTCCTACTTGAGAGAGTCTCTGACCCAATGGTTCTTAAGGAGTATGTTGTTTAGTTTCCAAATTCTGTGACTTTTAATAATTTTCTGTTTGTTGTTAAATGTTAGTTTTACGCCACTGTGGGCTGAGAAGATACTTGGGATGATTTCAATGCTCTTGAATTTATTGATGCTGTCTTTGTGGCCTAACATGTGGTCTATCCTTGAGTATGTGTTATGTGGATTTGAAAAGAAGGTGTATTTCAGTTTTTTGAGGTAAAGGACTCTGAAAATGTCCAAGAGGTCTAGTCTGTCAATCTCTTCATTCAATTCTCTTGTATCTTTATTGGTTCTCTGCTTTATGTTGAACTTTCTAAGTGTGAGAGTGGGGTATTGATGTCTCCCACTATTATTGTATTACTATTCATGTATTTTTGAAATTCTTTCAGTAGATACTTAGTGTATTTAGATGGTCCCTCATTGGGTGCATAGATGTTAATAATTGTTAAGTCTTCTTGGCTGATTGATCCTCTAATCATTATGTA